>NC_081554.1:46816045-46982848 GCF_963082655.1 Stomoxys calcitrans | reverse complement strand
GCACCACTGCGGAAAGAGATTTTCTTCACAAATCTAACGGTGTCCTCAGAATTTTGAAGTTCGCAAAACTAAGGAAGTTTCAGGTCTTTCAAGCTAACCTTGATTTTTTTAGCATTTTTCGGATATCGATTATGCGACTTTGAGCTTGTTTGTTGAAGAAAAAACATGGGAGTTGCACTTAACCGAATTTTTCGCCATAAACGTCAATACTGTATATTCTACTCGAAAAATTTTTTCGCTTCAAAATTTGAAAATTTTCATAAGGGGGTGGTAACCTTTGCTAAAAAAAATTCAAAAAATAAAATGTGAAATTTGAAGTAATTGTGTTTATTTTACGAATCGTCTTCGAATTTCGAACTGCGGAATGCTTTAAAATTTTCGAAATTCGAAAAAATGAACGAGTTACGGCGTTTAAGGCCTTAACAACGACTTTGAGTTTTTACGCCCAAAATACATGGTTTTTGGCGATGTTTTTCATAGAAAACTTTACAGAATTGCTCATCCAGCACCACTGCGGAAAGAGATTTTCTTCACAAATCTAACGGTGTCCTCAGAATTTTGAAGTTCGCAAAACTAAGGAAGTTTTAGGTCTTTCAAGCTAACCTTGATTTTTTTAGCATTTTTCGGATATCGATTATGCGATTTTGAGCTTGTTTTTTGAAGAAAAAACATGGGAGTTGCACTTAACCGAATTTTTCGCCATAAACGTCAATACTGTGTATTCCACTCGAAAAATTTTTTCGCTTCAAAATTTGAAAATTTTCATAAGGGGGTAACCTTTGCTAAAAAAAATTCAAAAAAATAAAATGTGAAATTTGAAGTAATTGTGTTTATTTTACGAATCGTCTTCGAATTTCGAACTGCGGAATGCTTTAAAATTTTCGAAATTCGAAAAAATGAACGAATTACGGTGTTTTAGGCCTTAAAAACGACTTTGAGTTTTTACGCCCAAAATACATGGTTTTTGGCGATGTTTTTCATAGAAAACTTTACAGAATTGCTCATCCAGCAGCACTGCGGAAAGAGGTTTTCTTCACGAATCTAACGATGTCCTCAGAATTTTGAAGTCCGCAAAACTAAGGAAGTTTCAGGTCTTTCAAGCTAACCTTGATTTTTTTAGCATTTTTCGGATATCGATTATGCGACTTTGAGCTTGTTTGTTGAAGAAAAAACATGGGAGTTGCACTTAACCGAATTTTTCGCCATAAACGTCAATACTGTATATTCAACTCGAAAATTTTTTCGCTTCAAAATTTGAAAATTTTCATAAGGGGGTAACCTTTGCTAAAAAAAATGCAAAAAAATAAAATGTGAAATTTGAAGTAATTGTGTTTATTTTACGAATCGTCTTCGAATTTCGAACTGCGGAATGCTTTAAAATTTTCGAAATTCGAAAAAATGAACGAGTTACGGCGTTTTAGGCCTTAACAACGACTTTGAGTTTTTACGCCTAAAATACATGGTTTTTTGCGATGTTTTTTCATAGAAAACTTTACAGAATTGCTCATCCAGCACCACTGCGGAAAGAGGTTTTCTTCACGAATCTAACGATGTCCTCAGAATTTTGAAGTCCGCAAAACTAAGGAAGTTTTCAGGTCTTTCAAGCTAACCTTGATTTTTTTAGCATTTTTCGGATATCGATTATGCGACTTTGAGCTTGTTTGTTGAAGAAAAAACATGGGAGTTGCACATAACCGAATTTTTCGCCATAAAAGTCAATACTGTGTGTTCAACTCGAAAAATTTTTTCGCTTCAAAATTTGAAAATTTTCATAACCTTTGCTAAAAAAAATTCAAAAAAATAAAATGTGAAATTTGAAGTAATTGTGTTTATTTTACGAATCGTCTTCGAATTTCAAACTGCGGAATGCTTTAAAATTTTCGAAATTCGAAAAAATGAACGAGTTACGGCGTTTTAGGCCTTAACAACGACTTTGAGTTTTTACGCCCAAAATACATGGTTTTTGGCGATGTTTTTCATAGAAAACTTTACAGAATTGCTCATCCAGCACCACTGCGGAAAGAGGTTTTCTTCACGAATCTAACGGTGTCCTCAGAATTTTGAAGTTCGCAAAACTAAGGAAGTTTCAGGTCTTTCAAGCTAACCTTGATTTTTTTAGCATTTTTTCGGATATCGATTATGCGATTGTGAGCTTGTTTTTTGAAGAAAAAACATGGGAGTTGCACATAACCGAATTTTTCGCCATAAACGTCAATACTGTGTATTCAACTCGAAAAATTTTTTCGCTTCAAAATTTGAAAATTTTCATAAGGGGGTAACCTTTGCTAAAAAAAATGCAAAAAAATAAAATGTGAAATTTGAAGTAATTGTGTTTATTTTACGAATCGTCTTCGAATTTCGAACTGCGGAATGCTTTAAAAATTTTCGAAATTCGAAAAAATGAACGAGTTACGGCCTTTTAGGCCTTAACAACGACTTTGAGTTGTTGTTAAGGCCTAAAGCGCCGTAACTCGTTAATTTTTTTCGAATTTCGAAAATTTTCATTCCGCAGTTCGAAATTCGAAGACGATTCGTAAAATAAACACAATTACTTCAAATTTCACATTTTATTTTATTGCATTTTTTTCAAATTTTCAAATTTTGAAGCGAAAAAATTTTTCGAGTTGAATACACAGTATTGACGTTTATGGCGAAAAATTCGGTTATGTGCAACTTCCATGTTTTTTCTTCAAAAAACAAGCTCAAAATCGCATAATCGATATCCGAAAAATGCTAAAAAAATCAAGGTTAGCTTGAAAGACCTGAAACTTCCTTAGTTTTGCGAACTTCAAAATTCTGAGGACACCGTTAGATTCGTGAAGAAAACCTCTTTCCGCAGTGGTGCTGGATGAGCAATTCTGTAAAGTTTTCTATGAAAAACATCGCCAAAAACCATGTATTTTGGGCGTAAAAACTCAAAGTCGTTGTTAAGGCCTAAAACGCCGTAACTCGTTCATTTTTTCGAATTTCGAAAATTTTAAAGCATTCCGCAGTTCGAAATTCGAAGACGATTCGTAAAATAAACACAATTACTTCAAATTTCACATTTTATTTTTTTTGCATTTTTTTAGCAAAGGTTACCCCCTTATGAAAATTTTCAATTTTTGAAGCGAAAAATTTTTTCGAGTTGAATACACAGTATTGACGTTTATGGCGAAAAATTCGGTTATGTGCAACTCCCATGTTTTTTCTTCAAAAAACAAGCTCAAAATCGCATAATCGATATCCGAAAAATGCTAAAAAAATCAAGGTTAGCTTGAAAGACCTGAAACTTCCTTAGTTTTGCGAACTTCAAAATTCTGAGGACACCGTTAGATTCGTGAAGAAAACCTCTTTCCGCAGTGGTGCTGGATGAGCAATTCTGTAAAGTTTTCTATGAAAAACATCGCCAAAAACCATGTATTTTGGGCGTAAAAACTCAAAGTCGTTGTTAAGGCCTAAAACGCCGTAACTCGTTCATTTTTTCGAATTTCGAAAATTTTAAAGCATTCCGCAGTTCGAAATTCGAAGACGATTCGTAAAATAAACACAATTACTTCAAATTTCACATTTTATTTTTTTGCATTTTTTTTAGCAAAGGTTACCCCCTTATGAAAATTTTCAAATTTTGAAGCGAAAAAATTTTTCGAGTTGAATACACAGCATTGACGTTTATGGCGAAAAATTCGGTTATGTGCAACTCCCATGTTTTTTCTTCAAAAAACAAGCTCAAAATCGCATAATCGATATCCGAAAAATTCTAAAAAAATCAAGGTTAGCTTGAAAGACCTGAAACTTCCTTAGTTTTGCGAACTTCAAAATTCTGAGGACATCGTTAGATTCGTGAAGAAAACCTCTTTCCGCAGTGGTGCTGGATGAGCAATTCTGTAAAGTTTTCTATGAAAAACATCGCCAAAAACCATGTATTTTGGGCGTAAAAACTCAAAGTCGTTGTTAAGGCCTAAAACGCCGTAACTCGTTCATTTTTTCGAATTTCGAAAATTTTAAAGCATTCCGCAGTTCGAAATTCGAAGACGATTCGTAAAATAAACACAATTACTTCAAATTTCACATTTTATTTTTTTGCATTTTTTTAGCAAAGGTTACCCCCTTATGAAAATTTTCAAATTTTGAAGCGAAAAAATTTTTCGAGTGGAATACACAGTATAGACGTTTATGGCGAAAAATTCGGTTATGTGCAACTCCCATGTTTTTTCTTCAAAAAACAAGCTCAAAATCGCATAATCGATATCCGAAAAATGCTAAAAAAATCAAGGTTAGCTTGAAAGACCTGAAACTTCCTTAGTTTTGCGAACTTCAAAATTCTGAGGACACCGTTAGATTCGTGAAGAAAACCTCTTTCCGCAGTGGTGCTGGATGAGCAATTCTGTAAAGTTTTCTATGAAAAACATCGCCAAAAACCATGTATTTTGGGCGTAAAAACTCAAAGTCGTTGTTAAGGCCTAAAACGCCGTAACTCGTTCATTTTTTCGAATTTCGAAAATTTTAAAGCATTCCGCAGTTTGAAATTCGAAGACGATTCGTAAAATAAACACAATTACTTCAAATTTCACATTTTATTTTTTTGCATTTTTTTTAGCAAAGGTTACCCCCTTATGAAAATTTTCAAATTTTGAAGCGAAAAATTTTTTCGAGTTGAATACACAGTATTGACGTTTATGGCGAAAAATTCGGTTATGTGCAACTCCCATGTTTTTTCTTCAAAAAACAAGCTCAAAATCGCATAATCGATATCTGAAAAATGCTAAAAAAATCAAGGTTAGCTTGAAAGACCTGAAACTTCCTTAGTTTTGCGAACTTCAAAATTCTGAGGACACCGTTAGATTCGTGAAGAAAACCTCTTTCCGCAGTGGTGCTGGATGAGCAATTCTGTAAAGTTTTCTATGAAAAACATCGCCAAAAACCATGTATTTTGGGCGTAAAAACTCAAAGTCGTTGTTAAGGCCTAAAACGCCGTAACTCGTTCATTTTTTCGAATTTCGAAAATTTTAAAGCATTCCGCAGTTCGAAATTCGAAGACGATTCGTAAAATAAACACAATTACTTCAAATTTCACATTTTATTTTTTTGCATTTTTTTTAGCAAAAAAATTTTATGAAAATTTTCAAATTTTGAAGCGAAAAATTTTTTCGAGTTGAATACACAGTATTGACGTTTATGGCGAAAAATTCGGTTATGTGCAACTCCCATGTTTTTTCTTCAAAAAACAAGCTCAAAATCGCATAATCGATATCCGAAAAATGCTAAAAAAATCAAGGTTAGCTTGAAAGACCTGAAACTTCCTTAGTTTTGCGAACTTCAAAATTCTGAGGACATCGTTAGATTCGTGAAGAAAACCTCTTTCCGCAGTGGTGCTGGATGAGCAATTCTGTAAAGTTTTCTATGAAAAACATCGCCAAAAACCATGTATTTTGGGCGTAAAAACTCAAAGTCGTTGTTACGGCCTAAAACGCCGTAACTCGTTCATTTTTTCGAATTTCGAAAATTTTAAAGCATTCAGCAGTTCGAAATTCGAAGACGATTCGTAAAATAAACACAATTACTTCAAATTTCACATTTTATTTTTTTGCATTTTTTTTAGCAAAGGTTACCCCCTTATGAAAATTTTCAAATTTTGAAGCGAAAAAATTTTTCGAGTTGAATACACAGTATTGACGTTTATGGCGAAAAATTCGGTTAAGTGCAACTCCCATGTTTTTTCTTCAAAAAACAAGCTCAAAATCGCATAATCGATATCCGAAAAATGCTAAAAAAATCAAGGTTAGCTTGAAAGACCTGAAACTTCCTTAGTTTTGCGAACTTCAAAATTCTGGGGACACCGTTAGATTCGTGAAGAAAACCTCTTTCCGCAGTGGTGCTGGATGAGCAATTCTGTAAAGTTTTCTATGAAAAACATCGCCAAAAACCATGTATTTTGGGCGTAAAAACTCAAAGTCGTTGTTAAGGCCTAAAACGCCGTAACTCGTTTTTTTCCAAATTTCGAAAATTTTAAAGCATTCCGCAGTTCGAAATTCGAAGACGATTCGTAAAATAAACACAATTACTTCAAATTTCACATTTTATTTTTTTGCATTTTTTTTAGCAAAGGTTACCCCCTTATGAAAATTTTCAAATTTTGAAGCGAAAAAATTTTTCGAGTTGAATACACAGCATTGACGTTTATGGCGAAAAATTCGGTTATGTGCAACTCCCATGTTTTTTCTTCAAAAAACAAGCTCAAAATCGCATAATCGATATCCGAAAAATGCTAAAAAAATCAAGGTTAGCTTGAAAGACCTGAAACTTCCTTAGTTTTGCGAACTTCAAAATTCTGAGGACACCGTTAGATTCGTGAAGAAAACCTCTTTCCGCAGTGGTGCTGGATGAGCAATTCTGTAAAGTTTTCTATGAAAAACATCGCCAAAAACCATGTATTTTGGGCGTAAAAACTCAAAGTCGTTGTTAAGGCCTAAAACGCCGTAACTCGTTCATTTTTTCGAATTTCGAAAATTTTAAAGCATTCCGCAGTTCGAAATTCGAAGACGATTCGTAAAATAAACACAATTACTTCAAATTTCACATTTTATTTTTTTGCATTTTTTTTTAGCAAAGGTTACCCCCTTATGAAAATTTTCAAATTTTGAAGCGAAAAAATTTTTCGAGTTGAATACACAGTATTGACGTTTATGGCGAAAAATTCGGTTATGTGCAACTCCCATGTTTTTTCTTCAAAAAACAAGCTCAAAATCGCATAATCGATATCCGAAAAATGCTAAAAAAATCAAGGTTAGCTTGAAAGACCTGAAACTTCCTTAGTTTTGCGAACTTCAAAATTCTTAGGACATCGCTAGATTCGTGAAGAAAACCTCTTTCCGCAGTGGTGCTGGATGAGCAATTCTGTAAAGTTTTCTATGAAAAACATCGCCAAAAACCATGTATTTTGGGCGTAAAAACTCAAAGTCGTTGTTAAGGCCTAAAACGCCGTAACTCGTTCATTTTTTCGAATTTCGAAAATTTTAAAGCATTCCGCAGTTCGAAATTCGAAGACGATTCGTAAAATAAACACAATTACTTCAAATTTCACATTTTATTTTTTTGCATTTTTTTTAGCAAAGGTTACCCCCTTATGAAAATTTGCAAATTTTGAAGCGAAAAAATTTTTCGAGTTGAATACACAGTATTGACGTTTATGGCGAAAAATTCGGTTATGTGCAACTCCCATGTTTTTTCTTCAAAAAACAAGCTCAAAATCGCATAATCGATATCCGAAAAATGCTAAAAAAATCAAGGTTAGCTTGAAAGACCTGAAACTTCCTTAGTTTTGCGAACTTCAAAATTCTGAGGACATCGTTAGATTCGTGAAGAAAACCTCTTTCCGCAGTGGTGCTGGATGAGCAATTCTGTAAAATTTTCTATGAAAAACATCGCCAAAAACCATGTATTTTGGGCGTAAAAACTCAAAGTCGTTGTTAAGGCCTAAAACGCCGTAACTCGTTCATTTTTTCGAATTTCGAAAATTTTAAAGCATTCCGCAGTTCGAAATTCGAAGACGATTCGTAAAATAAACACAATTACTTCAAATTTCACATTTTATTTTTTTGCATTTTTTTTAGCAAAAAAATTTTATGAAAATTTTCAAATTTTGAAGCGAAAAAATTTTTCGAGTTGAATACACAGTATTGACGTTTATGGCGAAAAATTCGGTTATGTGCAACTCCCATGTTTTTTCTTCAAAAAACAAGCTCAAAATCGCATAATCGATATCCGAAAAATGCTAAAAAAATCAAGGTTAGCTTGAAAGACCTGAAACTTCCTTAGTTTTGCGAACTTCAAAATTCTGAGGACATCGTTAGATTCGTGAAGAAAACCTCTTTCCGCAGTGGTGCTGGATGAGCAATTCTGTAAAGTTTTCTATGAAAAACATCGCCAAAAACCATGTATTTTGGGCGTAAAAACTCAAAGTCGTTGTTACGGCCTAAAACGCCGTAACTCGTTCATTTTTTCGAATTTCGAAAATTTTAAAGCATTCCGCAGTTCGAAATTCGAAGACGATTCGTAAAATAAACACAATTACTTCAAATTTCACATTTTATTTTTTTTGCATTTTTTTTAGCAAAGGTTACCCCCTTATGAAAATTTTCAAATTTTGAAGCGAAAAAATTTTTCGAGTTGAATACACAGCATTGACGTTTATGGCGAAAAATTCGGTTATGTGCAACTCCCATGTTTTTTCTTCAAAAAACAAGCTCAAAATCGCATAATCGATATCCGAAAAATGCTAAAAAAATCAAGGTTAGCTTGAAAGACCTGAAACTTCCTTAGTTTTGCGAACTTCAAAATTCTGAGGACACCGTTAGATTCGTGAAGAAAACCTCTTTCCGCAGTGGTGCTGGATGAGCAATTCTGTAAAGTTTTCTATGAAAAACATCGCCAAAAACCATGTATTTTGGGCGTAAAAACTCAAAGTCGTTGTTAAGGCCTAAAACGCCGTAACTCGTTCATTTTTTCGAATTTCGAAAATTTTAAAGCATTCCGCAGTTCGAAATTCGAAGACGATTCGTAAAATAAACACAATTACTTCAAATTTCACATTTTATTTTTTTGCATTTTTTTTTAGCAAAGGTTACCCCCTTATGAAAATTTTCAAATTTTGAAGCGAAAAATTTTTTCGAGTTGAATACACAGTATTGACGTTTATGGCGAAAAATTCGGTTATGTGCAACTTCCATGTTTTTTCTTCAAAAAACAAGCTCAAAATCGCATAATCGATATCCGAAAAATGCTAAAAAAATCAAGGTTAGCTTGAAAGACCTGAAACTTCCTTAGTTTTGCGAACTTCAAAATTCTGAGGACATCGTTAGATTCGTGAAGAAAACCTCTTTCCGCAGTGGTGCTGGATGAGCAATTCTGTAAAGTTTTCTATGAAAAACATCGCCAAAAACCATGAATTTTGGGCGTAAAAACTCAAAGTCGTTGTTAAGGCCTAAAACGCCATAACTCGTTAATTTTTTCGAATTTCGAAAATTTTAAAGCATTCCGCAGTTCGAAATTCGAAGACGATTCGTAAAATAAACACAATTACTTCAAATTTCACATTTTATTTTTTTGCATTTTTTTTAGCAAAAAAATTTTATGAAAATTTTCAAATTTTGAAGCGAAAAATTTTTTCGAGTTGAATACACAGTATTGACGTTTATGGCGAAAAATTCGGTTATGTGCAACTCCCATGTTTTTTCTTCAAAAAACAAGCTCAAAATCGCATAATCGATATCCGAAAAATGCTAAAAAAATCAAGGTTAGCTTGAAAGACCTGAAACTTCCTTAGTTTTGCGAACTTCAAAATTCTGAGGACATCGTTAGATTCGTGAAGAAAACCTCTTTCCGCAGTGGTGCTGGATGAGCAATTCTGTAAAGTTTTCTATGAAAAACATCGCCAAAAACCATGTATTTTGGGCGTAAAAACTCAAAGTCGTTGTTAAGGCCTAAAACGCCGTAACTCGTTCATTTTTTCGAATTTCGAAAATTTTAAAGCATTCCGCAGTTCGAAATTCGAAGACGAATCGTAAAATAAACACAATTACTTCAAATTTCACATTTTATTTTTTTGCATTTTTTTTTAGCAAAGGTTACCCCCTTATGAAAATTTTCAAATTTTGAAGCGAAAAATTTTTTCGAGTTGAATACACAGTATTGACGTTTATGGCGAAAAATTCGGTTATGTGCAACTCCCATGTTTTTTCTTCAAAAAACAAGCTCAAAATCGCATAATCGATATCCGAAAAATGCTAAAAAAATCAAGGTTAGCTTGAAAGACCTGAAACTTCCTTAGTTTTGCGAACTTCAAAATTCTGAGGACACCGTTAGATTCGTGAAGAAAACCTCTTTCCGCAGTGGTGCTGGATGAGCAATTCTGTAAAGTTTTCTATGAAAAACATCGCCAAAAACCATGTATTTTGGGCGTAAAAACTCAAAGTCGTTGTTAAGGCCTAAAACGCCGTAACTCGTTCATTTTTTCGAATTTCGAAAATTTTAAAGCATTCCGCAGTTCGAAATTCGAAGACGATTCGTAAAATAAACACAATTACTTCAAATTTCACATTTTATTTTTTTGCATTTTTTTTAGCAAAGGTTACCCCCTTATGAAAATTTTCAAATTTTGAAGCGAAAAAATTTTTCGAGTTGAATACACAGTATTGACGTTTATGGCGAAAAATTCGGTTATGTGCAACTCCCATGTTTTTCTTCAAAAAACAAGCTCAAAATCGCATAATCGATATCCGAAAAATGCTCAAAAAATCAAGGTTAGCTTGAAAGACCTGAAACTTCCTTAGTTTTGCGAACTTCAAAATTCTGAGGACATCGTTAGATTCGTGAAGAAAACCTCTTTCCGCAGTGGTGCTGGATGAGCAATTCTGTAAAGTTTTCTATGAAAAACATCGCCAAAAACCATGTATTTTGGGCGTAAAAACTCAAAGTCGTTGTTAAGGCCTAAAACGCCGTAACTCGTTCATTTTTTCGAATTTCGAAAATTTTAAAGCATTCCGCAGTTCGAAATTCGAAGACGATTCGTAAAATAAACACAATTACTTCAAATTTCACATTTTATTTTTTTGCATTTTTTTTTAGCAAAAAAATTTTATGAAAATTTTCAAATTTTGAAGCGAAAAATTTTTTCGAGTTGAATACACAGTATTGACGTTTATGGCGAAAAATTCGGTTATGTGCAACTCCCATGTTTTTTCTTCAAAAAACAAGCTCAAAATCGCATAATCGATATCCGAAAAATGCTAAAAAAATCAAGGTTAGCTTGAAAGACCTGAAACTTCCTTAGTTTTGCGAACTTCAAAATTCTGAGGACATCGTTAGATTCGTGAAGAAAACCTCTTTCCGCAGTGGTGCTGGATGAGCAATTCTGTAAAGTTTTCTATGAAAAACATCGCCAAAAACCATGTATTTTGGGCGTAAAAACTCAAAGTCGTTGTTAAGGCCTAAAACGCCGTAACTCGTTCATTTTTTCGAATTTCGAAAATTTTAAAGCATTCCGCAGTTCGAAATTCGAAGACGATTCGTAAAATAAACACAATTACTTCAAATTTCACATTTTATTTTTTTGCATTTTTTTTATGAAAATTTTCAAATTTTGAAGCGAAAAAATTTTTCGAGTTGAATACACAGCATTGACGTTTATGGCGAAAAATTCGGTTATGTGCAACTCCCATGTTTTTTCTTCAAAAAACAAGCTCAAAATCGCATAATCGATATCCGAAAAATGCTAAAAAAATCAAGGTTAGCTTGAAAGACCTGAAACTTCCTTAGTTTTGCGAACTTCAAAATTCTGAGGACACCGTTAGATTCGTGAAGAAAACCTCTTTCCGCAGTGGTGCTGGATGAGCAATTCTGTAAAGTTTTCTATGAAAAACATCGCCAAAAACCATGTATTTTGGGCGTAAAAACTCAAAGTCGTTGTTAAGGCCTAAAACGCCGTAACTCGTTTTTTTCCAAATTTCGAAAATTTTAAAGCATTCCGCAGTTCGAAATTCGAAGACGATTCGTAAAATAAACACAATTACTTCAAATTTCACATTTTATTTTTTTGCATTTTTTTTTAGCAAAGGTTACCCCCTTATGAAAATTTTCAAATTTTGAAGCGAAAAATTTTTTCGAGTTGAATACACAGTATTGACGTTTATGGCGAAAAATTCGGTTATGTGCAACTTCCATGTTTTTTCTTCAAAAAACAAGCTCAAAATCGCATAATCGATATCCGAAAAATGCTAAAAAAATCAAGGTTAGCTTGAAAGACCTGAAACTTCCTTAGTTTTGCGAACTTCAAAATTCTGAGGACATCGTTAGATTCGTGAAGAAAACCTCTTTCCGCAGTGGTGCTGGATGAGCAATTCTGTAAAGTTTTCTATGAAAAACATCGCCAAAAACCATGTATTTTGGGCGTAAAAACTCAAAGTCGTTGTTAAGGCCTAAAACGCCGTAACTCGTTCATTTTTTCGAATTTCGAAAATTTTAAAGCATTCCGCAGTTCGAAATTCGAAGACGATTCGTAAAATAAACACAATTACTTCAAATTTCACATTTTATTTTTTTGCATTTTTTTTATGAAAATTTTCAAATTTTGAAGCGAAAAAATTTTTTGAGTTGAATACACAGCATTGACGTTTATGGCGAAAAATTCGGTTATGTGCAACTCCCATGTTTTTTCTTCAAAAAACAAGCTCAAAATCGCATAATCGATATCCGAAAAATGCTAAAAAAATCAAGGTTAGCTTGAAAGACCTGAAACTTCCTTAGTTTTGCGAACTTCAAAATTCTGAGGACACCGTTAGATTCGTGAAGAAAACCTCTTTCCGCAGTGGTGCTGGATGAGCAATTCTGTAAAGTTTTCTATGAAAAACATCGCCAAAAACCATGTATTTTGGGCGTAAAAACTCAAAGTCGTTGTTAAGGCCTAAAACGCCGTAACTCGTTCATTTTTTCGAATTTCGAAAATTTTAAAGCATTCCGCAGTTCGAAATTCGAAGACGATTCATAAAATAAACACAATTACTTCAAATTTCACATTTTATTTTTTTGCATTTTTTTTAGCAAAGGTTACCCCCTTATGAAAATTTTCAAAATTTGAAGCGAAAAATTTTTTCGAGTTGAATACACAGCATTGACGTTTATGGCGAAAAATTCGGTTATGTGCAACTCCCATGTTTTTTCTTCAAAAAACAAGCTCAAAATCGCATAATCGATATCCGAAAAATGCTAAAAAAATCAAGGTTAGCTTGAAAGACCTGAAACTTCCTTAGTTTTGCGAACTTCAAAATTCTGAGGACACCGTTAGATTCGTGAAGAAAACCTCTTTCCGCAGTGGTGCTGGATGAGCAATTCTGTAAAGTTTTCTATGAAAAACATCGCCAAAAACCATGTATTTTGGGCGTAAAAACTCAAAGTCGTTGTTAAGGCCTAAAACGCCGTAACTCGTTCATTTTTTCGAATTTCGAAAATTTTAAAGCATTCCGCAGTTCGAAATTCGAAGACGATTCGTAAAATAAACACAATTACTTCAAATTTCACATTTTATTTTTTTGCATTTTTTTTAGCAAAGGTTACCCCCTTATGAAAATTTTCAAATTTTAAAGCGAAAAAATTTTTCGAGTTGAATACACAGTATTGACGTTTATGGCGAAAAATTCGGTTATGTGCAACTCCCATGTTTTTTCTTCAAAAAACAAGCTCAAGCTTATGGCGAAAAATTCGGTTATGTGCAACTCCCATGTTTTTTATTCAAAAAACAAGAGTTGAATACACAGCATTGACGTTTATGGCGAAAAATTCGGTTATGTGCAACTCCCATGTTTTTTCTTCAAAAAACAAGCTCAAGCTTATGGCGAAAAATTCGGTTATGTGCAACTCCCATGTTTTTCTTCAAAAAACAAGCTCAAAATCGCATAATCGATATCCGAAAAATGCTAAAAAAATCAAGGTTAGCTTGAAAGACCTGAAACTTCCTTAGTTTTGCGAACTTCAAAATTCTGAGGACATCGTTAGATTCGTGAAGAAAACCTCTTTCCGCAGTGGTGCTGGATGAGCAATTCTGTAAAGTTTTCTATGAAAAACATCGCCAAAAACCATGTATTTTGGGCGTAAAAACTCAAAGTCGTTGTTAAGGCCTAAAACGCCGTAACTCGTTCATTTTTTCGAATTTCGAAAATTTTAAAGCATTCCGCAGTTCGAAATTCGAAGACGATTCGTAAAATAAACACAATTACTTCAAATTTCACATTTTATTTTTTTGCATTTTTTTTAGCAAAGGTTACCCCCTTATGAAAATTTTCAAATTTTAAAGCGAAAAAATTTTTCGAGTTGAATACACAGTATTGACGTTTATGGCGAAAAATTCGGTTATGTGCAACTCCCATGTTTTTTCTTCAAAAAACAAGCTCAAGCTTATGGCGAAAAATTCGGTTATGTGCAACTCCCATGTTTTTTATTCAAAAAACAAGAGTTGAATACACAGCATTGACGTTTATGGCGAAAAATTCGGTTATGTGCAACTCCCATGTTTTTTCTTCAAAAAACAAGCTCAAGCTTATGGCGAGAAATTCGGTTATGTGCAACTCCCATGTTTTTTCTTCAAAAAACAAGCTCAAAATCGCATAATCGATATCCGAAAAATGCTAAAAAAATCAAGGTTAGCTTGAAAGACCTGAAACTTCCTTAGTTTTGCGAACTTCAAAATTCTGAGGACATCGTTAGATTCGTGAAGAAAACCTCTTTCCGCAGTGGTGCTGGATGAGCAATTCTGTAAAGTTTTCTATGAAAAACATCGCCAAAAACCATGTATTTTGGGCGTAAAAACTCAAAGTCGTTGTTAAGGCCTAAAACGCCGTAACTCGTTCATTTTTTCGAATTTCGAAAATTTTAAAGCATTCCGCAGTTCGAAATTCGAAGACGATTCGTAAAATAAACACAATTACTTCAAATTTCACATTTTATTTTTTTTGCATTTTTTTTAGCAAAGGTTACCCCCTTATGAAAATTTTCAAATTTTGAAGCGAAAAAATTTTTCGAGTTGAATACACAGTATTGACGTTTATGGCGAAAAATTCGGTTATGTGCAACTCCCATGTTTTTTCTTAAAAAAACAAGCTCAAAATCGCATAATCGATATCCGAAAAATGCTAAAAAAATCAAGGTTAGCTTGAAAGACCTGAAACTTCCTTAGTTTTGCGAACTTCAAAATTCTGAGGACACCGTTAGATTCGTGAAGAAAACCTCTTTCCGCAGTGGTGCTGGATGAGCAATTCTGTAAAGTTTTCTATGAAAAACATCGCCAAAAACCATGTATTTTGGGCGTAAAAACTCAAAGTCGTTGTTAAGGCCTAAAACGCCGTAACTCGTTCATTTTTTCGAATTTCGAAAATTTTAAAGCATTCCGCAGTTCGAAATTCGAAGACGATTCGTAAAATAAACACAATTACTTCAAATTTCACATTTTATTTTTTTGCATTTTTTTTATGAAAATTTTCAAATTTTGAAGCGAAAAAATTTTTCGAGTTGAATACACAGTATTGACGTTTATGGCGAAAAATTCGGTTAAGTGCAACTCCCATGTTTTTTCTTCAAAAAACAAGCTCAAAATCGCATAATCGATATCCAAAAAATGCTAAAAAAATCAAGGTTAGCTTGAAAGACCTGAAACTTCCTTAGTTTTGCGAACTTCAAAATTCTGAGGACACCGTTAGATTCATGAAGAAAACCTCTTTCCGCAGTGGTGCTGGATGAGCAATTCTGTAAAGTTTTCTATGAAAACCATCGCCAAAATCCATGTATTTTGGGCGTAAAAACTCAAAGTCGTTGTTAAGGCCTAAAACGCCGTAACTCGTTCATTTTTCATGTTTCCATTCCGCAGTTGGAAAATTGTTGGCGCTTTATACATATAAAATTTCAAAAAGAGTGCCTTTTGCTGAAAAAATTAAAATTTTAAGAATTTCTTTTTATGATTCCTCTTCGAAGTTTGAATCGAGAAATCCTTCTGGATTACATTGCAACCGTTGCAAATATTCAACCAATTCAATTTGCATTAAAATACCAATATATTGCAATAAAAAACAATTTTCAACAAAGATCTCTTAAGTCATGCAACACAAACCACCGGAATTCCTTTATTCTATATACTTGATTAAATGCAGTTTGGTTTTTTGTAAGACTGAGACTGAGACTCTGGCAAGTCATGCCATTTGTTGAACTATTCACCCACATGTTGTTGGTTGATATCGCACAGTGCTTCAGTGTCAATACAAATCGATGTTCTATAATAAGATTTATGACCATTTCAGCAACTTAGTTGTGAGCAATTCGATTATCCTATTTCCTAAGCGCAGCAACACTGTGTCTAGTGCCTGTAGTTATTGATCTCCAACACTCTTCAAGCCAGGCTCACTTATTGCAGTCTATCACACCACATGGCCCAATTGTTTGCATCCGTTGGCTGACCTCAGGCGACATTGTGCATTGCAGTATCATTCTGTGTGGAATGTGTTGTGCCTGCTCCATGATGACATGCACGAGTTTTCTAAATTGTGGGGTAGATAGTAATTTTTTAGCCCCGGTACAGACTCGTTGCAATGACTGACAAAACATTGCCTATTACATAGCGTTGGCGGCAATGACGATATTAAAAAGATATACCGTAAATTTTGGTGTTTATACCCAAGGCGCTACAATGGATTCGTTATATTAAGTTGATTGTCAAGCTTATTTTTCTTCTTGGGTTCACACAAGTTCTGTTGTCATAAAAATGCAAATTTTGCCCATGAACATTCCACTAAGGAACAGCGGCAAACTTCTCACATATCAATTGACTGCACCCCGATTCAACTTTAAGCTCAATTATAAGGGACCTCCTTTTTATAGCCGAGTCCGAACGGCGTACCGCAATGCGACACCTCTTTGGAGAGAAGTTTTACATGGCTAATTACTTCACAAATGTTGCCAGCATTAGGAGGGGAAAACCACCGCTGAAAATTTTTTCTGATGGTCTCGCCAGTATTCGAACCCAGGCGTTCAGCGTCATAGGCGGACATGCTAACCTCTGCGCTACGGTGGCCCCTGTTGTGATAACTCTCATTAAATTAATACTTTCTTGCCTACTGCCGAGTTGAAGATGCGAGTCTTGCTTCGAGTGTATGCTAGAGATTTGTTGTTGTTGTTGTGGTAGCAGCCCAACAGCTTGCGAATGTTCACATCCGCTAAATCAGATAGGTTCTTAAAGAACTGAGGACCTAAAATGGAACTCATTCTGACTGCCAGTACGGCACACACACACAGTAGGTGTTCTACAGTCTCTTCTTTTTCGATGTCCTCACAGCTTCTGCAAAAGTTGTTACTGGCAACCCTCAGTCTGTCAGCATAACGTCATGTCCTGACGGACACAATGACTGAGACGTCTGTTCTAGCCTGTGACAGCAAAGCGGTAGATCCCATCTAGTCTAGATTAGACCACATAGTTTTGGGATGCTCATTGCTCGCTTTTTGTGACCATCTATCATTCGTTGCACTTAGGGCCTGATCCTCAAAACTTAGCTTACATATCGCTGAAGACATGCCCATAGATTCCAGTTTCCCTGAAATCTGTGGGTATGGGTGGACTAGTTACTACTCTCGCAAGCTCGTCCTCTTTACAACTCCCTGGTATTTCTCTATGGCCCGGTACCCAGAACAGGTGAATTTTTAACTATTCAGCCATCTCGTTGAGAGATCTGCGACAATCAAGGACGGTTCTGTATTCAGAAATAGGTTCTCCAGGGATTGAATGGCTGCCTGAGAAGATATTTATGCCAATCGTCGTTATGGCATTATATCTTAGCCATTTCACCACTTCCTTAATAGCAAGGATCTCCGCTTGATACACCCTGCAGTGCTCGGGTAACCTTTTTGATATGACCAGTTCTAGATCTTTAGAGTACACCCCAAAGACCACCTGGTCGTTTAGTTTGGAACCATCCGTATAGAAGTCTATGTAACTTCTAATACCAGGGATATCGTAGTTCCAATCGGTTCTATCAGGAATAGTGATAACAGGACTTTTTATCAAAAAGCGGCTTAGGTATGGTGTAATCCACACTGCCTGGAACATCGGATATTGTATCAAGGATAACACAGTGTCCGTAGCCGCTACATGACCAAAGAGAAAGCTTTCTTAGTCTCACGGCAGTTGTCGTAGCAATTTGTCTAGCCACAATGTCCAGAGACATTAGTTGTAGCATTAAATTCAGTGCATCAAGCCGATCGATTTGTTTATAAAGAATTCGCAAGAGAGGACTCCGTTTAGACTATTAGAGCTTAACCTGCTTAGGAAAACTCCAGTTAGCCATACCCGCCCGTATACTGGACAGCACATTGAAAGAACTGCAGACGGACTAACAAGTGGGGACAGAAATAGTAGAGTGCCGGCTATATATTAGGATACCGACTCTGACGGAATGCGTGATGACTGCAACATTTTCCAAGCAGAGGTCTTTGCGATAACTAAGGAGGCAAAGATTGTGCTATCCAGAGGTAAAGATCGATCTAACATCTGTATCTACAGCGATAGTCAAGAAGCATCGATAGGTTTAGTTGAACACCTGTATAAGATCTAAAGTTTTGGATCGGATTTGTAAGCTGGTAGCGGCGGTAAGTTTTGTCACCAATCCAAACCATGCATCAAAATGAAAATCAAATCACAAATGCCTGTGTAAATCGCAAGTCGAAAATCCCAAAAACTGGTATTATAGACTTCAAGCAGACTTTTTCGTAGAGATTTTTAACACTGTCCCGAAAAAAAAGAATTTTGCAAATCCGACCACAAATCAAGTTTTGGCAGCCCGAACAAGGTTTCGAAATGCCATGGTGACCAAATTTAAAAAGACTGCCAGGAGGCGCATGGACCACCTAGATCCTTAAAATTTTGCATATGATATCGTTAATACCTTAACAGCTCTAACCATTTAAAACTTCAAAGATATATCTCTACCCGTTCTCAAATGTCTGATTTTTTACTACACTCAGATAAATTTGTTAGTAAAAACAGCATAAATGTTTTCTGCAACAGCAGAAAGTTTGCTGGAAATGGGACAGCAGTAATTTTTTGCTAAAACAGCAAACATTTTCGGCTGATTTCAAATGGTAAAAAGTTAGAAAGCTCAAAACTTTCATAAATTCTTCAAAAAATTTTAATTTAATATCAGCAGACAGTGTTTGCTAATATAAGCAGACTAATTTTTCTGCTTGTAGGTTTTTTCTATTCTACTCTACAGTGCATTGTCATACAGCCCATACAACTCTTTGTTCATATGATGCCTACGTTCTCCATCAACGCAGACTGATCCGAAGGATCTTTCTCTCAAACACTCCAAGTACTGACTCTTCTGCTCTGGCAAGTGCCATACAACAGCACGGGTAGTATCAGTGTCTTGTAATGTGTGATTATCGTTTGTCGAGAGGTGACTTTGCTCCTGAATTGCTTACTTAATCCAAAGTATTATGTGTTATATATACAATAAATAAAATATAATATATATATAATAAATACTAGTACTATAGTGTACAACAGCTTCTACCAAACCATTCACCACACGTTACATACAAAGTTTTTGTATATTGCTTGAGCCCAACAAAAGACAAACATATCAATGTAGTTTTTATGATGCATACTTTTGTTTATTTTATGATCGCAAAACAAACAAAAACAAAAAAGAATTCGCCACACTTCTTTTGGGTCTCCAACATAATTTCAGTGTTTGCATCTAAGGTCTTCGCCATTCATTTTATGCAAACTGCATTCGGTGCTGATGAGGTTGGCTGTTACATGTGGTAATAATGGAATTTTCATAACAATGCGACTGCGGCCAACATCAGACTCCTAGTATTTTTTTAAGTCTATTACAACACAGGTTGTCCTAGATTCTTTAATTTAGTTTCTTTTTTCTAATCAAGAAATTTTTATGTAAAGGCAAATTTACATTGTTTAATGTATTCGAACATTTGGCCACATTACATACTTTGTATGTGTCGACTAGTAGTATAGTACAGAGTTTGTAGAAAATGTTTACAATGTATTTTTTAAGAATTTATATATTGGGTTGCCCAAAAAGTAATTGCGGATTTTTCATATAGTCGGCGTTGACAAATTTTTTCACAGCTTGTGACTCTGTAATTGCATTCTTTCTTCTGTCAGTTATCAGCTGTTACTTTTAGTTTGCTTTAGAAAAAAAGTGTAAAAAAGTATATTTGATTAAAGTTCATTCTAATTATTATTAAAGATGCATTTACTTTTTTTTAAAAAATCCGCAATTACTTTTTGGGCAACCCAATATTTGTATTACTTTTGTACCCACCACCGAAGGATGGGGGTATATTCATTTTGTTATTCCGTTTGCAACACATCGAAATATCCATTCCCAATCCTATAAAGTATATATATTCTTGATCGTCGTTAAAATCTAAGACGATTTAGCCATGTCCGTCCGTCTGTCTGTTGAAATCACGCTACAATCTTTAAAAATAGAGATATTGAGCTGAAACTTTGCACAGATAATTTTTTTTATCCATAGACAGGTTATGTTCAAAGATGGGCTAAATCGAACTAGATCTTGATGTAGCCCCCATATACCCCAATCTGCCGATTTAATGTTTTAGGCCTATTAGTACTACATTTATTATGCGATTTTGCTGAAATTTGACAGCGAGCGCTGTATAGGGCGCACAGCTAATTTTTGGCTCAATGGGTACGTAAATAAGCAAAATTGTCGATTTTGGAGTGAAGATCAGCCAGAAGCATTGCAAGAGCTACCAATTTAAATAAGCAAAATTGTCGATTATGGAGTGAAGATCAGCCAGAAGCATTACAAGAGCTACCAATGCATAGAGAAAAAGTCACAATTTGGTGCGGTTTATGGGCTGGTGGCATCATTGGACCGTACTTCTTCAAAGTTAATGCGAATCGCAACGTAACTATGAATAGTCAGCGCTATCGTGATATGATAGCAAAACAAACTTTTTTTGCCCAAAATGCAAGAACTTGACTTGCATGACATGTGGTTTCCACAAGAAGGTGCCACATGGCACACATTACGCGTATCAAAGGACTTATTAAGAGGCGAGTTCGGTGAACATTTTATTTCACATTCGGGACCGGTCAATTAGACGCCCAGATCTTCCGATTTAACGCCTTTAAAAAATTTTTTGTTGGGCTACGTTAAGGCTCTTGTCTATACCGACAAGCCCGCTGCAATTGAAGCATTGGAAGACAACATTGAATCATTTATTCGTGAGATACCGACCATAATGGACCATTTGAGGCGCAGTCACGGTAAACACTTGTATGAAATATTATTCAAACTTTAAATTATATGGACCATACTATCGATTCAAATAAAGACTTTATGCATTTTTCTGAATTTTATATGTTTTTTTTTTAAACTTTCCTATAGCTCTTAAAAAATCACCCTTTATTTGCCATATAGACCTATCTGCTGATTTAGGGTCTTAAGCCCAAATAGACGTATTTATTACCAGATTAATAGTCTATTGTTTTAAGCATCCCGTCATCCGACCAGAATATGGTCCAGATCGGACCATATTTAGATATAACTTTCTTATAGACCGATTCTCCAATTTAGGGTTTTAATTCCATTAAAATTTAATTCCTGATTCTGTTAAAACTGAGACTTGCATAAGGGCTCCCGGCAACTATACCAAAAATGATTCAGACCAGCCCATATTGGGATATAATTGTAGTACTGGAGTTACACAGATAAAAATAATTTTTAAAAACAACAACTTTGGGCGAAAACACAACTACGAAAGTTGTTAATATTCCTGCAACAATTTATTTTGAATCTCAACGACCCAAAGCATAAATTTGTTGTTGAAAGGCACTCTTTGCAAGCCAACATATAACAACAATAACAATATATCCATAAGCAAGGCAAAAAAACCATCTAAGTTTAATAAAACAAATAATTTTTTTTTTGGCCCACAGGGGGACTTGTTCCTGGATTTGCAATTCATGAATGGCATCGGAGTTTTGTGCTCTACATGGCAGTAAGCCTGTTTTTTCAACAACCTCAACTAAGTAATTGATTGATAGTCATCAAATTTTCAATAATTTTGTCTGTCAAGTCTCTTTTCTGCGTACTTTTCGTTCTCATTCCTGACATATTTTGAAAGTAGCATTTTACCTTATAACTGAGCGAAGCCTTTAAGTTTGTTCGCTTATTGCTTTGTCCTTTGGGAAAAACTGGAACGGGCGTACTTTCACATATTCTGGTCAAACTTCCGGTTTAAATAACTGTTTATAAAAAGCTTCAGATATGCTAAGTTTGAAGCTAAAATATGTTAAATTTGAAACGTCTACATATTGGGTTGCCCAAAAAGTAATTGCGGATTTTTTAAAAAGAAAGTAAATGCATTTTTAATAAAACTTAGAATGAACTTTAATCAAATATACTTTTTTTCTAAAGCAAGCTAAAAGTAACAGCTGATAATTGACAGAAGAAATAATGCAATTACAGAGTCACAAGCTGCGAAAAAATTTGTCAACGCCGACTATATGAAAAATCCGCAATTACTTTTTGGGCAACCTAATATATGATCAATTGCATAAATCTCCGCCTGGGAAATACTGCACTCATCACGCATGTGAAATGAAACGGCAATGTCGAGCTCGAGGAGAGAATACCACACCCAATACCGTTTTCAATTTTCGATCCATCTGTAAAATATATTAATGACTAATGTACAGAACGATGACCTGGACTCCCAACAAAATCTCCAAGGATCTTGTTGCGGTGGTGCTCATTGCACTCGATTAACCCTGTCAATATGCCTCACACGGGTCACGTACTCCGTCAGTGGCCCAGACATGGCACCCATAAGTCAGAACCGGTAGTACCACCGCCGATTACAACTAACTCATTAATCTAGGTGTCAAACCCGACCTACAATCCACGTGTACCTGACAGGAGTAAAGTCCCACAAATACCTTCTTTATACCAAATTATTGGGTTGCCTAAAAAGTAATTGCGGATTTTTTAAAAGAAAGTAAACGCATTTTTAATAAAGCTTAGAATGAACTTTAATCAAATATATAATTGCCATTTTGTTCGATAACCTTTTGCCATCTTCCTGGCAAATTTAGTATTCCACGCTCATAGAACTTCGGGCCTTTATCTGCAAAAAACTGAACCAAGTGCGATTTTATAGCCTCATCATTGCCGAAAGTTTTACCATTTAAGGAGTTCTGCAAAGATCGAAATAAATGGTAGTCTGATGGTGCAAGGTCAGGGCTATATGGTGGATGCATCAAAAGTTCCCAGCCAAGCTCACTCAGTTTTTGGCGAGTGACCAAAGATGTGTGCGGTCTAGCGTTGTCCTGGTGGAATGTGACACCTTTACAATTGACCAATTCTGGTCGCTTCTCCTTGATGGCAGTATTTAATTTGTCCAATTGTTGACAGTAAACATCCGAATTAATCGTTTGGTTCCTTGGAAGCAGCTCAAAATATACCACACCCTTCCAATCCCACCAAACAGACAGCATAACCTTCTTCTGGTGGATATCAGCCTTTGAAGTGGTTTGAACTTGTTCACCATGCTTGGACCATGATCGTTTTCGACTAACGTTGTTGTAAACAATCCATTTTTCATCTCCAGTTATGATTCGTTTTAAAAACGGATCGAATTCATTGCGTTTAGGTGCATATCACAAGCGTTGATTCGGTTTGTTAAATGAATTTCTTTCAATACATGTGGGCTCCATATTAAAATTGACGCCAAACAAACAAATGTAAACAAAATTTCGCGCACTTTTTTTCTAGAGCAAGCTAAAAGTAACAGCTGATAACTGACGGAAGAAAGAATGCAATTACAGAGTCACAAGCCGTTGAAAAAATTTGTCAACGCCGACCATATTACTACTATATTACCGACAATTACTTTTTGGGCAACCCAATACTTGCGAGGAAAATCCTGACAACTGCAATGGCACACCCTGGAGAAAGAGAAACTTAAACTCGGAATCTGCGGTCAATCCGCACTCCCCAGTGCGATAGCCATTTCCAATACCTCCGATATCGTAGAGTTCCTAGAATAAATAGGTTATCAGCGTAAGATTTTGGTTCGGCCCTTTATGGCCAAATTTCCCAAGAATCCGGTCTTCCAACCAGATCCATTAGAGCGCTGAAATAACCCCATCTTGAGGAGTCCCAGCCAGCGTCATGACAGCCTTCTCCACCGTCTGCCTGTTCCAAGAATAAATAGGTTATCTGCGTAAGGTTTGGATTTGGCCAAATTTCTCAAGAATCCGGTATTTCACCAAGATCCATAAGAGCGCTCCACCTTGGGGCGTCCGAACCAGCGTCATGGCAGCCATCTCAAACGATGAGTCTCCTATACTCTCCATAATACTCCTATTCAACAGAATGTTTATTATCTCAAAAAATATTTGGTTGCCCAAAAAGTAATTGCGGATTTTTTAAAAGAAAGTAAATGAATTTTTATTAAAACTTAGAATGAACTTTAATCAAATATACCTTTTTTACACTTTTTTTTAAAGCAAGCTAAAAGTAACTGCTGATAACTGACAGAAGAAAGAATGCAATTACAGAGTCACAAGCTGTGAAAAAATTTGTCAACGCCGACTATATGAAAAATCCGCAATTACTTTTTGGGCAACCAATAATAAAAAAATAAACTCGAAATACAAGAAAACATTTTTTTAAATTATAACAAATTTTTTGTTACCTTGTCATTATCATTACAATGATTTACCATTTTTGTTTGTTTCTCTTTCGAGACGAGCTCAATGAATGGAGATTTTCCTTGCAATTTATGTAGTTGTCACTTTGACTTTGACAAAAATGCTTTATTCGAATCGACACAATAGTATTTCAATGGCTATATATAGAAATCTTAAGGAACCCAGTCTTGCCCCATACACAAAATTTTACCAATTGCGAAAATGTTTATTTTTAACCTTTATTCTATATCAATAGCCTTTTTGTTTCTCAAGTAAATTTTATGTATACGAAACAGGTGCACCAAAATATCATAGAATACATGACCAACCACAAAGCCTATGCACAATCAAATTGGTAATGGGGAAAATTATTAATAAAAATCAAATCAATTTTTATAGAGGTGTTGACCTATAGCGTGAGTTTTGGTTGCAAGGAAGTATACAGTACACACACAGTAGCACAAGTGCAATCGTAACCAACTCTGTTCATTAAACCCTGGTAAGGTTGGACAGTGTTCAAAATTCGGCACTAAATCGTAGGATATGCTACAAGAGGAGTAAACAACTTTTAACTGAATGTGGTTTCAAGTACGATAAGGCCAAAAAACCTTGTCAAGTAAGATATCACAGGATTGAGGATGGCAATTATGACCTTTCAGTATTTAAGGACCTTCAATCCTTGTTAACTTTGAAGTTCCCCTTTTTGCAATAAGTAAAAATGGAGCTTTAATGTTTCAGGGTTGAGGTGGTCCCTCAGACACTTGACCCTGAAAAAAATATTAGCATCGTGGTCTTCTCTCAAATACCATTTACTTAAACCCCATATTGCCATTGGCTTAAGGGGAGTTTATGTATGAGGCGTCCTCCAAACACTTGGCCCCAAAATTGCTAACCAAATTCGTTTTGTAATCTCAAATACCCAAATAGGAAACACATATTGGCATAGTCGAAAAATTTTTACCCTTTGGTGGGTGTTTTGGGGAAGGGGCGGTGCCCCAAATACATGGTTTCACATTTGGTTATCAGATTCGTATTCTACTCCCTAATGCCTTTATTTGAGCCCCATATTGCAATGGTCAGTAAATAATTGCTGTTTATGGGTTATTTTGGAAAAGGGGTAGATTCCCAGAAAATTGATTCCGAAAGTGGGTATCAATTCGTGCTCTAGCCCCCAAAACCTTTCATTTGAGCCTCACATTGATATGGTCGGAAAATATGCCCGATTTTGGGGTGTTTTGGGGGAGTGGGTTGGTCCCCCAAACACTAAGCCCTGAAAATATATCAGCATCGTGCTCCATTCTCATATATCTACATATCATTTATTTGAACCCCATATTGCCATTGGCCTCAAAATTGGGTACCAAATTAGTTTTTTAATCCCAAATACAATTCATTTAAACCTCTTATTGCAAAAGCACCGAATTTGTTCTGTTTGGGATATGGGCCCTAAAAACTATCAATAACGAGCTCCACTATCTTGGTAAGCAAATACGTCCTATTTGGGGGTTGTTATGGTGGTGGGACGTCCCCTAGACAGTTGGTCCCGTATGTTGATATCAGATTCGTGGTCTACTCCCAAATACCTATCATTTGAGCCCCATATTCCTATAGTCGGCAAACATGACCGGTTTGGGGAATGGGGCGGCTACTCAGTGACTTGGGCTTGAAAATATATATCAGATACCTCTAATTTGAACCTCATATTGTAATGGCCATCGAATACTCCCTATTTGGGTGGAGTTAGGGGGGTGGCTTGGCGCCAATGGCACTTTTTCCCAAATATTGATATCATGCCTGGCTTTCGCGTCTAACAGATACCGTCACTTAGGTGGAGACACAATACCAGACATGAACCAACTTAGGGGAGTGGTATTGAAAACAATTAAGGATTTTTTAAGTAGCACGGAATTCCTAACTTAACATTTTTCTTTTTTGAGGTTACTTTATAGTTTTTAGAGCGCACAACAAGCCGATTATTGGCTTAGGTGTATGTCCATAGTGGCATGGGACAGATTAATATCTGCACCCTCTTTTCAACCTAACCTAACCTACTCTCAAAGACCTTTCGTTTGAGCCCATTGTTGCTATGGTCGTAAATTTGTCCTCATTGGGGGGACAAAGGGCGGCCCCCCAAACACTTAGCCCCACATTTGGATATCAGATTCGTATTCTATACTCAAAAACCTTTTATTTAAGCCACATATGGCCATGGTCAGTAAATAAGTCCTTTTGGGGGGTGTTTTGGGGAAGGGTCGGGTGGACCCCCAGAAACTTGGTCCCACATTTGTATATCAGATTCGTATTCTACTTGCGAATACCTTGAATTTGAGTCCCATATTGCCATGGTCGGTAAATATGTCCGAGGTTATGTCCGTCTGTTCATCTTTTCTTTTCGTACCATTTGTCCGTCCGTCCTTTTTTGCAATCAAGGTCTACGTTGCAATTTTTATCCAATCATTACAAAATTTTCCAAATATCAGTTTTTTAGCCCAAAGGAAAACGCTATAAACTTTGGTAAAAATTTGTTCGGATATCGCACCATTTATACATATAAGGACGCAGTGACCAAAATGTTCAACCAAGTACGAAATTTGGTTTTGAATGCCATCTGCAAGCCTCTGCTAAATTTCATTAAAATCAGTTTAATTTGGATATAGCTCCCATACTCGTATAAGGATATTTTACAGAGGCCATCGTAGCGCAGAGGTTAGCATGTCCCCCTATGACGCTGAATGCCTGGGTTCGAATCCTGGCGAGACCATCAGAAAAAAATTTCAGTGGTGGTTTTCCCCTCCTAATGCTGGCAACATTTGTGAGGTACTATGCCATGTAAAACTTCTCTCCAAAGAGGTGTCGCACTGCGACACGCCGTTCGGACTCGGCTATAAAAAGGAGGGCCCTTATCATTTAGCTTAAACTTGAATCGGAGTGCAGTCAATTGATATGTGAGAAGTTTGCTGTTGTTCCTTAGTGGAATTTTCATGGGCAATATATGCAATTCTACTCGTATAAGCAAGCGAACTTTGTCTTTAAAAGCGGGAATCCCGATTTTAAATTTAGACCCATGGGGAAATTTCTTTGAAATTTGTCGTAGTTTTGATAGCTGTTTGTCGATTAAAAAATTTAACCGCCATATATTACAGTGTCAAAACTCATAGCCGAGCCCTATTGTGATTTCGACAGACAGATGGATACGGTTGGATCCAAATAAAAAGTTGCTCACAACACCAATTCTGTTTTTATAAAATTCTGACTTGAAAATTTTAATTTTTTTTGTAATTCGCATCACTGTGCAAAGTTCATAGACAAAAGGCACAGTCTGTTGCAATAAATACGACCGATGATAGAAATCACAATGTCAAAACACGAAAAACAATTCTCACGTTAACACCTTTTGAAACAGTTGGTTTGCGGGTGCGTGTGTGTGTGTGTGTGTCGGTGGTGAAGCACTGCAGTCTATCCAAAATGTTGGCCGCAATGCAAATTGCATCCGTGTCAATCATTTTTATAAGCCTTTTCGGAACATCAAATCAAAGCGAATCATCGATACCATCGGAAGATAGTTCTCCCAAGTGCATGAGTGACAAAATCATTAAACGTTTTCAATTGAATCCCGAAATTTATAAGTCATGTGAACAATTGGCATCATCGCACAACTCCTCCGAAACTTATGTGCGTATACCGAGACGCGTAGAACCCATTTTTCGTGGCAAACCTAAACCCCATGCTGAGGTGTTAGCTGGAAAATTTCACTTGAATACAAACAACGAACAGACCAATTCATTGGTGGCTTTAGTGAATAAAATCGCAACCGAATATTTACGCAAATGTCCACCGGTTATTTATTACGACAGCTTTGTGGAGAAGTCTGATAGTTTGCTTTTGGAACTCCTATTCAAAACCTTTCCATTTACCTATTATCATGGCGAAATAAGCAGTCGTTACGAGGCTCGAAATAAAAATCTCAAGCTTTCGAACGATGCAAATTGTATGAGCTTTATTTTATTTCTTTCGGATCCCTTAATGACACGCAGTATTATTGGACCCCAAACAGAGAACAGAGTACTTGTGGTCTCTCGCTCGACGCAATGGAAATTAAAAGATTTTCTGTCATCGGACAAATCATCGGATATTGTGAATTTATTGGTTGTCGGACAATCACTGAGTGGAGATCCAGCTAAGGTGAGTAATATATTGAATCCCTCCCTCAAGTGTAAAGAAGAAAGTACGACCAACTTAATGACCATTGACAATTTGTAAGACGGAAAGACTTTATATTTTTGGAAATAAAATTCGGACAAAATTCTACGAAAATAAAAATTTCGCCGAAATTTTCTATGAAAAATAAATTTTGATGATGTTTTGTATGAATTCAACGAATTTTGCAAACCTTAAAAAGATCTTCTATGAAAATTATACTTTGACGAAATTTTTTATGGAAATTGATTTCGACAGAATTTTAAGTCAGATTTTAGCCAAAGGTTCAAGTAAAGTAAAATTTTTCTATGAAAATTAAATTTTGACAAAACTTTTTATGAAAACAAAAATTAGACGAAAAATTTTAAAAAATTATCTTTGAAAAAAAAATTCGACGAATTTTTCTATGAAAATTAAATTTCGACACATAACACAAAAATCAGAGTCTTGACAGTAGTGTGAAATCTTTTTTATTATATGGTTGTAAAGAATGACTTTTTAAGAGCTATAGGAAAGCTATTAAAAAAAAGCACGATAGTACGGTCCATATAATTTGATGTTTGAAGATTATTTCATGCAAATGTTGACCGTGACTGCGCTTTAAATGGTCCTAACCTAACCTAGTCCAATTTTGGCATAATGTTTTCGATGCGTCAATAGAAGCGGGCTTGTCTGTATAGACATGGGCTTTAACATAGCCCCACAAAAAATAGTCTAAATGCGTTAAATCGCACGATCTTGGCCAATTAACTGGTCCCGAACGTGAAATGAAATATTCACCAAACTCGCCTCTCAATAAGTCCATTGTTACGAGTGTCATCACAAGTCAAGCAAGTCAAGCTCCTGCATATTGTCCAAAAAAAAATTGGATATCATCTCACGGTAGCGCCCACCATTCACAGATACGTTATAATTCGCATCATCTTCGAAGAAGTACCGTCCAATGATGCCACCAGCCCATAAACCGCACCAAACTGTGACTTTTTCTGGATGCATTGGTAGCTCTTACAATGCCTCTGGCTGACCTTCACTCAAAAAGTTACAATCCTGCTTATTTACGTACCCATTGAGCCAACAAATAAGCTTCGTCGTAAAATGGCGGAAGCGTGCGTTAAACTTTCTTAACAGAGCACGTATTTTGATAATAAAATTCAAAAATTTACGAGCTTTGTTCGTTTGTAAGACGATTCATTCGTTTGTAAGACAAAACTGAAGATGTTTGACAGTGAAACAAAACACGAAACGTACGTAGGCTGTTTAAATCAGTGTTTCCAAAAGGATAATAGCTTAAAATTCACCCTTTAAAACTTAGAGCTTGGCACAAGCGACTACCCACAAAGTCCAAGTTTTTATAAATCGCTGCCTACGACAAATACTTCGAATTTTCTGGCCAAACCGTATTTCAAATGAAGAATTGCAAACACGAACAAGCACTTCTCCTGTCGATGTAGAAATCCGGAAGAAAAAATGGACTAGGTTGGGTCATTTCCAACGACGACCGCGCGATGATATATCAAGAAATGTCCTTGACTGGAACCCCCAAAAGACAGCGAAGGAGGGGACACCCGAAAAACACATGGATCCGCTCTATGAAAAGAGAGTTGGAATCAACCCACATATCAAGCCAAGGTTTTGGTCAACGATAGAGATCGATGGAGAGTGCTTGTAAGGGGGCGGACCCTCATCCTTACCCCGATTAAAGCTAAATTTTGTATGGTACCTTATGGTACCCCAAAAACATGAAATTTTGATCAAATTTTGGGGTTAAATAACCTGGGAACGGACAAGTTTACAGATTGGGACAATATGGGTATCAAATGAAAGGCATTTAAGAGTAGAGTACGAATTAACACGAATTAAAATGTCACCCTAAGTGTCGGGGGCCTCCAAAAACACCACCAAAGGGGCACTCTTACCTTTTTAGGCAATATGGGTATCAAATGAAAGGTATTTAAAAGTAGAGTACGAATCTTATCTGGGACCCCCCAGCAGGACATATTTACCGACTGGGACTATATTGGGCTCAAATGAAAGGGAGTTAAATAGTAATATGCTATTAAAAATTAGGTCTAAGTATCTAGGAGGTCGCCCCAGACCAAAAACCGCATCAAAAGTAGCGGCCAAAAATCAAAAGTGGACCGATCGGGACAATTAAATGAAAGGTTTTCGGGAGTAGAATACGCATATGGTGTCAAAAATTCGATCCGAATACCTAAGACATAGCCCCAAGAATACACACAAAATAAAAAGTGGACCGATCGGTACAATATGAGACTGATGAAATATATTTGGGAGCAAAGTATGAATATGATATTTAAAATTGGGTTCAAGTACCTAACGACCGCCCCATGCCCAAAACCGTCCCAAAAGTACCGTCAAAAATCAAAGTTGACCGATCGGGACAGTATGGAACCCAAATGAAAGGTATTCGGGAATAGGATACGAACATGGTGTCAAAAAGTGAATCCAAATACCTAGGGCGTCGCCCCAGGAGTACCGCCCAAGGTAAAAATTGGACCGATCGGGACAATATGAGACTCAAATGAAAGGTGTGTGGGAGTAGAGTATGAATATGATATTTAAAATTGGGTTCAAGTACCTAGCGAGCCGTCCCTAGCCCAAAACCGCCCCAAAAATACCGCCCAAAATTAAAGTGGACCAATCAGGACAATATTAGACTTAAATGAAAGGTATTCAGGCGCTAGGGTGCCGCTCCAAGCTCAAAACCGCACTAAAAGTGGTTCGCCCAAAATCAAAAGTGGTCCGATCGGGACAATGTGGGACTCCAAAAAAAGTTATTCGGGAGTAGAGTTCGAAAATGAATATCGAATATTAACAATTGGGTGTAATTACCTAGGGGGCCGCCCAAAAGCAAAACCGTCCCATGTGGGCCTTTTAGACGATCATGATAATGTGGGACTCCCTCTGACTGTCCCGAAGTTTCACAGCTCGTCAATTGAACGTAAATTATTAGCATTAACCTCTAACTGATAAGGTTAAATACTGTGTGACGTGGGGTAAATTTTACCCCCTTTTGTTTTGATAAAAAAAAATTTTAGAATTTTTTAGAAATAATAATTGCTGCAATTACTACAAAGTTTCTTTAGAACACATTATGCTTAATAAAATATAACAAAATTTGAAAAACTTATATGTGCTTTAAATAAAATAATTGGATCGCTTAATTGAGAGGGTGTTTTCCAAAAAAAAAAAATATTACCACCAAATCGACAGTTAAAGGTTAAAAACTATTGGATTGCCCAAAAAGTAATTGCGGATTTTTCATATAGTCCGCGTTGACAAATTTTTTCACAGCTTGTGATTCTGTAATTGCATTCTTTCTTCTGTCAGTTATCAGCTGTTACTTTTAGCTTGCTTTAAAAAAAAGTGTAAAAAAGTATATTTGATTAAAGTTCATTCTAAGTTTTATTAAAAATGGATTTACTTTCTTTTAAAAAATCCGCAATTACTTTTTGGGCAACCCAATAAGTGAAATCTACTTACTTCGACCAAGCACTCATTGCAAGTAAGTTTTGTTCTGAGCAAATTATTTAAAAAAAACTCAAATTTTCTAATTTATAACCTTATTGCGTTTGCGACATTAAATCCTCCATGATTTGACGAAAACTTCTGACATGGCACGAATCATTTAAAATTGGGTATGTGTGCGTATGATTACTATTCCACAATTATGGCCATACAACATACGCCACGTTGGTCCCTCATGTTTCATATCAAAACCAAACTAACGAAAATAAATCACCATCACAACTAACGATAATATTACTACTAACGGTTCAAAATAAAAATAATAAAAAAATTTCTCTGCAGATGTAAAAACAAGTAAAAGAGTGCTATGTTCGGCCTTGAGAACTTGGGAACCCACCACCAGGGATTCTGCCAAAAATGTATACAAAATAAATTTAGCTAAAGGGAAAATTTTATTCCACATACCAAACTTCTGTCAAACCAGTAAAAACCAGACCGATTTGGACCGTACTTGCCACAGTTGTTGAAAGTCATAACAGAACATAACATGGGCTCAAGAAGTCTAGCTTTACGCGTTCGACCGCTATCGTGATTTTGACAGCCGGACGGACGGACGGACATGGCTATTGGGTCTTAGACAATTATTTCGAAGTGTTAGAAACGGAATAACGGCTAAACCAAAAATCGGACATACATATTTACCGACCATGGCAATATGGAGTTTAAATAAAAGGTATTTGGGAGAAGAGCACGAAATTGATTCCCACCTTCGGGACCAAGTCTCTGGGAACGGGCCCGGTTCAGCTTGTTTTCTATAAAAATATTTTTTTTACAAAGTTGCAACATCAGGGAACTGAATCTAGAAATCAATAGGGTAGGCAACAAATATAAGCGTAATTTATGGCTATAGCACGGAAGCGTCTGTCAATCTCGGACCCTGGTATAAGGACCTTATTCACTTTTCGTAATCAAACATCTCGAGTGTAACAGGTCGAGGAGGAAAGTTGTTCTTCGCATCCCTGTACATCCAAAGGTGGTGGGTTCAAAACACATCGGCACGGCCTAACTTTATACCTATTCACTTGTTTTATATAACTCATTTTACCAGTATTATTTATATTAGTTTGTTATTTCTTTACAGGAGCGACCGTACGTTCTATACACCCACAAACTATATGCAGACGGCTTGGGTTCCAACAAACCCATAGTTTTGACTTCTTGGTTAAATGGCGGACTAACGAGACCGCACATCAATCTCTATCCAAAGAAATTTGGAAATGGATTCGCCGGACACCGTTTTCAGATAATAGCTCTTAACCAACCACCATACATATTTCGTATAAAAACATTGGACTTTAGTGGCGTCGTCCAAGTCCATTGGGATGGTATTGAGTATCGTTTGTTACAAATGGTTGGCGAGAAACTTAACTTTTCAATAGATATACGAGATGTGCCCGAGATGTATCAAGTTCAGGAAAGGTGCAATAATAAAAGACCAGCAAGCATAGTAAAAAACTAACATAAACTATTCTTTTCTAGACCCTTAGCCCTGCTCGAAGACAGCATATCAACACGCTTAGCGGATATTGGAATGAGCGGTGTCTATATATCACCGGATAGAATGGACAATGTAGAATTTTCTGTGGGTCATTCCAAAGACTGTGCAACATTTATAACCTTGGCATCCAAGGCGCTGCCAAAGTAATTGGAGAGATTTAATCGATTTAGTACAAACCAAAAATTGAGTTTCTTCTTTACAGATACAGGGCAATAATGGGTCCATTTCAATGGCCTGTATGGGTTGCTTTGATTTGCATCTATTTGGGTGGCGTATTTCCTATTGTCTTCACCGATCGCCTAACTTTAAAACATTTACTTGGCAATTGGGGAGAACTTGAGAATATGTTCTGGTATGTTTTCGGCATGTTTACCAACTCTTTAACCTTTTCGGGACGCTATGCGTGGGGCAACACACAGAAGGTTTCCACTAGGATTCTTATTGGCTCATATTGGCTGTTTACCATAATAATTACGGCGTGTTACACAGGTTCGATAATAGCTTTTGTTACGCTACCAGCCTTTCCAGATACCGTTGATTCTGTCATGGATTTGTTGGGCTTATTTTTCCGTGTTGGAACCATAGGTGAGATGGTGAGTATTTAAAGCCAAATTGCTTATTAATTTTTTTTTCACTATGCATAGACAACGGAGGCTGGGAAACTTGGTTTCAAAACTCTTCTCATGAAGCTACATCACGTTTATTTCAAAAAATGGAATATGTTTCATCGGTGAATGAGGGCATCGGCAATGTTACTCAAAGTTTCTTTTGGAATTATGCGTTTCTTGGCTCCAGAGCTCAATTGAAGTATTTGGTGCAATCAAATTTTTCAAATGAGTAAGTTTTAATATTCTTATATACATAACAACAAGTAAAAGCGTGGTAAGTTCGGCTGGGCCAAATTTTATATATCCTCCAGCATGGACCGCATTTTTCAAGTTCTTTGGATAAGAATTGCTATGCTATTTTAACTCAACCAAGTTATCAACCGATTGGGGCCATACTTGGTTTGGCTGTTGGAGACCAATGTAGAATTCATTGTGCAAAATGTCAGCCAAATCGCATAAGAATTGCGATGAACAGGAATTTGAATTTGACGACGATTAATATAATTTCTTTTTAGTATAGTACACTTAAAACACTTACCACTTACCGGTTCCAGCCAAATTCCATTGCATTATTGACGTACATTTTTTCTTTTCATTTCAATTTACTTTCTTTTCCTTTGTGTTATATTCCATACAGAAATATCTCTCGACGTTCTGCTCTACATTTAAGCGAGGAATGCTTTGCTTTGTTCTACGTTGGATATATGTTTCCTAAAAATTCGGTGTATAAACAAAAAATTAATTCACTTATACTATTAGCTCAACAAGCTGGGCTACTAAATAAGATCGAGAATGAAGTGAAATGGGATATGCAAAGAACTTCAGGAGGCAAACTTTTGCAGGCCAGCTCATCGTCACCATTACGTGAGAGCATCCAAGAGGAACGTCAATTGACCACAGCCGATACGGAAGGCATGTTTTTGCTAATGGGTATTGGTTATGCCATTGGTGCTATAGCATTAATATCTGAAATTGTGGGGGGTATCACAAATAAATGTCGACAAATCATAAGGCGTTCTCGTAAATCAATTTCCTCAGCTTGGTCTTCAAAACGCAGCAGTGTGGTGGCGGAGACTGGTATGATACCAAGAACTGAACAAGAAGAATTAATACATGCGGCACGACAGCTTGAACGAATAAAGATGGCTGAAGAAAAGCGGAAAAATGAAGGTTTTAGATGGAGACAATTTAATCTAACCCGAACTACTTTGAGGGAATTATATGGCGATAATAACAAGTCTCAGTCGGATAATGGATCGATCAGCCATGTGCACATCCCAGAACCTACTATAAACAATTCCATTCACGCTTCTGAAAGCGTTTTAAAAGAAAATGTTATTAATGAAACTCATGAAAATGAAAAATGTATGAATATTCAAAATAATGAACTCGAGATCGCATTTAAAACATTCGATAGCACCTTGGCCAACTACTGCAATGATGAAAATGAAAGCGATGCAGATAATGATGATAACGATGTGGAACAAGAACATATCCCCATACAAGAGGAAGAGGAAAAAGTCTTTGGCAGCTTTGTTGGTGGTAGTGTTGAACAAAACCCTAAAATTTTAGAAAATTTAGAGTTATTTAAAGAGCAATAGAATTTTAAATGATAAAGAAGGGAAACAAACAGTTCTAACTAATTTATTTATTTAAATGAATGTTTACTTATAAATATTATACCTGTTGTTATTGCTTAATGCTTCCGCTTTAATTGGCTTAAAAATGTGTCTTTTTGTTGAAAACTTAAATGATTAACACAGCTTTTGTAACTTATGGTAGTAGCTTGATGCATTAATGTGGAATGAAGTGCATATGGGCCTGCTATTTTTCTACTAATCCTACTTTCTAATACCGCAAAACAATTATAATTCGTCTCTAATATGAGGAGCCTCTATTTGTGTGTATTCTTCTTCTTCCGTTGCTTCGCTTTCTTCATTTACATGGGGGTCTAAGGAATCAACTAAAATTAAATGTTAAAAAAAATAAATTTTGAAAAATTTACCAAAGAAAAACAACAGTAATAAGTGGTTAAAAAAACTTAAGGTTATGAGGAAATAAAGAAACAGAAACAGTGGTAAATTTTGTTCGCCATGATTGACGCCCGGTATGTTTATCTTATTTCGCCCCTATACTAAGTAACTAGTAATGCCTGGCAACCCTTAGCAGCTATATTGAATATATAAGTGGCTTTAGGTTTATAATATCCCAGCAGGCCGCGTCGTCAAGACGTCTTAAAAGCAGGGTGTATGACCATGTTAAATCGTTGAAGACATATAGCCCAAAGCCCACACAAATCGTTGACGACATTTTCATATAGTTGTCGCGAAAATCATGCATGATATTTTAAGCGACATTATGAACGAACAAGTCCTCATGTCTCATGAAAATTCATGTGACTAGTCTGTTACGATGTCCTTTAGAGAGCGTCCGGTTTTTTTTTCTATAATAAAAATTGTGCTGAATTGTTGGACTTGCCAGTAAAATTTCGAGCCCTTCTAAATACATCGTGATCCATAAGATCTTATACATTACAAAAGCTTGACGTCGCAAAGTTGTAGACAGCACTCCTCTACAAAAGCTTGACGTCGCAAAGTTGTAGACAGCACTCCTCTAACTTAACTGTTTTGAACTCTACCATACTTCTTTTCCCGATAATTGTTAAGTGGAAAAATTTTGTCTAATTTTGGTGAGAGCTACAAAATCCATAGTTTGGTGCCAGAAACTTCTACTATGCGTTCCATAGGTTTGCTGAAATGGCACGGGATAACTATGAGCACCATACAGGCTGGAACTTTGAGCTAAGATCGGTGTGGTGTTCATTGTTATCACGAGTTGCTTAGCTGCGAGCTTCCGGGCGTCCACAGGTTGCGGATAGTGGAATGCTCCATACGGAGTAGCTGCAATTGCAGTCGCGGACAATCAGCGGTATGGAGCGGAGAGTCTCAGTGAGACGCCGGGTGGCACCGTTTCTTGCATAAATACTGAGTGCCTATGATTCTCAATACGACATCTCGAGTTGTTGGCGCCTTTAAATAACCATTGGCCATGATGTTCCCGCGGCGATCGGTTCTTTGGACCGGAACGAGCTTGCTCACCTATAGGAGCTAGATGAGTATCGCCACCTCCATATATAGACATGTGGCTACAACAACAACAACTGAAATGAAGAATGCTGCATACACATCACCATTGTGATCCATGCAACATGTGGTGACATGGTAGACAAAAGAAAAAAATTACAAGAAATAAGTATGAGGACAACCCCATGGCAACCGGTTGTACGTACCGGCTGGGAGTACGTGTTCGTCCTTTTTTTGTCATGGGAGAGGCACATCCCGAAGTGCCTTCACCGAATGCTTCTGGTACGTGCCAGAATTGAAAAGAACCCCGTATCCTGGTCTTGTCGGTTTGCCAGAACCGCCTCCATCATCGGTCGGTGTTGGTGAGGTTTAACCGGTGCATGGAGTGAAAGCATATTCAATCATGCTCTGGCCTAACGTCATTACGGGAGTATGGTTGAAAAGCTGAATATGTTGCAAAGTGTTATGCGAATATAGACAGCAGTGGGTCACAAGCTTCTTCGTCGTCGGACTATGTAACCCTCCGACTTCTCTCGAGGGCTGAGGGTAAATTTCTTTCCTGTGTTTTCGCATATCCACTTCCATCGACCTGATGTTCTTACTCTGAGGATTCTGATCCACAGGATTTCCACATCCCTGGGTATCACACTCTATCCCTTTTTATTTCCCATAGAGGTCTTGTGGTCTATGTACGTAATGATGTAGTGTTCCAAAGACGACAACACCTGGATTCGCAGGTCCCAGAATTTAACTCCCTTTGGCTTAAATTCAGGTCAGGAACACCTGTACTACACAAGGTGAGTTATTGGCACCTTTAACTAACCAATGACCTCCCTGTTACCGCAGCGATCGGTCCTTTGGACCGGAACGGACTTTCTCCCTTACAGGAGCTTCACAAAAATGTGGCAACAATAAGGATTCCCGGGAATCAAGGGGCGGTCGAATGCGCCTGGAGGGTTTGTCCGCGCCGGGTGTAGATGACTGCACCTACGTGTCATTTTTCGAACTACTGAATAAGTTGATGAGATTGGCAAAGAGGGATCGGTGGCGAGGCGCTCTGACCTGTCATCGACCGGAGAAGGGCAAAGCACTTACTGGCGTTCGATAAGAGCTCGCTGAGCATATTAACATGGGTCATAACCGGACACAGAGCCATACTTCTGCAGGAGGATGAGACTATCGAGCACTTGTGCTCTGTTGATGTCCGGGTGTGCAGGGACGCAAGCTGTCCTTTCTGGGGAGGTGGTTCTTGTGCGAAAGTAACTCTGGGAGGTCTCCTGACATTTGGAACGGAATGATTCCGATGGAGGGTGCGATAGGATCGTGCTTGCGTGGTGACAGGCGTTTCGACCCCGTTCTGGTTTTCCGTTCTTCCTATTTTTTATTCGTGTATAACATCTGGTTATGGTCCGAGGTCGAAAATCTTCTTTCTCTTCTTGTTATACCCACCACCATAGGATAGGGGTATTCTAATCGAGTCATTCCGTTTATAACACCTCGAAATATTGATCTGCGACCATATAAAGTATATATATTGTGGATCATCTCGACATGACTTCTTGAGACCAAAATAATTTAAATACAAACTCAGTTAATAAGGGTACATTCTTAGCGGAATCCATAGTGGTGCCTACCCAAGATTCGGCCCGGTCGAAATTAGCACGCTTTTACTTATTCTTTCTAGGGTATCACAATTGGGCAAACTGGCTTCCAAATCAACTCAACTATGGTGGGCAACAGATTTAGCCTAACCTGACCTATCCTCCATTCCACCCCTTGCAAACGGAAATCGTATCGTGGATCATTTGTGGAATTTAGTGAAAAGAAGTCGAAACACCATGAAAAGAAACGGAGTTCCCCAAGGCGGGGTGATATCTCCGGCATTGTTTAACCTCTACCTCCATTCCAAGCCCTTCAGATGCCATAGAGATCATATCACACCATTGTTGACATCGATAGGCGATAGGTTAAACACCCCTCAACGAACTTGCTGCTTTTTTCGCTGCAAGAGATCTGAAGATACCTGCCATCAAATCTTAAGCCACATTGTTCACTACATACACGCATGAGGTGAGTAGGGAGCTGAAAACGAGGGTTGATGGAGTAACGATTCTGACCATCAAGTGTCCCAAAATACTTGGTGTCACATTTGACAGCTATTACACATTTTCGCGTCATTGCACAGCAATTTACCATAAGGTCACAGTTGAAACAAGGTCCTCAAGCCGGCAGCATTTGGCATGCTGACAAAAAAAAAACATTGTTGTTGTTGTAGCACTGCGTAATACACTTTGGCGCCAGCCTTTCCCGATAAAGAACTCCATCGGGCAATCCGGTACGTACAACCGGCTGCCATGGGATTATACAAAGAAACCTTGTTGAACCCGTACAATGCAATTGTCTGTGGTAAGTTATGCGGCGCCAATGTAGTCTCGTCAGAACTGTGACACGCAGTGGAATAATATTCAGATATGTCAGAATGCCGCTCTTCGACTGCGACGGGCTGTCTCCTCAGTTCTCACGTGAACCACCTCCGTGAGGAGACAAATATTCTACCGGTGACATAACTATATGCTGCCTAGCAATACCTTCTGGGCTGTTATCGCAGGTGCTATCCAATTCATCATCTTATGGATAGGTATCCACGGCCCAGAAGCCTCTAGGTGGATATTCATGATCTGGAGCGAGAAGTTCAGCGCTACAAGAGAGAATCTCTGGATCAAGCGGGTCTGGACAAAACAAAACAAACAAGCACCCGACAAATCAGAGTGGTTGTGGCTCAATTATGATCCGGCAGATGCAGCCGCCTCAACTACTACAGAGCAAGCATTGATGCCCCCGGCACGGGATAGCTGTGAGCACCACACATGCTGGAACATTGAGGTCCGATTTGTGTGATGTTCATTGCTGTCACGAGAAGTTTAGCTACGAGCTACAGGTTGCGGATAATGGAATGCTCCATACGCAGTAGCTGCAATTGCAGTATCGGACAATGAGAGGTAGGGCGGCACCGGTTTTACACACATACTGAGTGGCTATGATGCTCGAAACAAGACAAGGCGAGTTATTGGCGCCTTGAAATAACCAATGGCCACCCTGTTCCCGCGGCGATCTGTTCTTTGGACCAGAACGAGCTTACTCACCTACAAGAGGATCGCCACCTCCACATGTAAATGTGGCTACAACAACAACAAGTATTGATGCCAACGTGCAGAAAGTGTGTCCCGATTGTGATCTGGGCACACAAGACACACGTCACCTGTTTAACTACACAGACTCAGATCTCTCTATACGCACAAGGTTGGGTGCAGAGTTTTTGGATCTGGACATTAAACAGAAAGGTTGTTGTAGCAACGCACTGCTACAACAACCACAATGTTAACACCTCACCAACAGAAGCTTAGAGTTCCAACAGTGCTAATCCCGTGCCAGGCTGAGTACCTGTGGTACTGGACATGACAAAGCGAGTGGTTTGCGCTTTTATATAACCAATTGTCATCGAGTTCCCGCTGCGATCTGTCCCATGGCCCATAACGGCCATGTTCACCTATGAGAGCTTAACGAGGATCGTTACATCCATATGCAAATATGTGACTACAATAACAGAAACACCTGTTGTGAAACACCTGATCCGCACTAGCTATCATAAAGAATACCACTTTAGTTTCTCATTTTTTATTATAGAAAAGAGAACACTAATACCTTATAGCGTCTACTTTGGACAAACAAATCCAATTTTAATGTTTAGAAATATAAATTAATTGACAGGCAAACTTAAAATGTTGTTTGTGGACAATTGAAAGAGATAAATTAAATAAATAAATTTGGCATATAGGGCATAAGAGATATCATAAGTAATTCTCCCATTTTATACTACTCGTAGATTTATGGCATACAAGTGAATCATCATGAAATTAAATAACATTTGAAGATATATTGACATTTGTTATGACACATCCTAGAAACAACACAAACAACTAATAATGCTGTAGAAAATAGGATTTAAATACTTTTTCATTAAGCTTAAAAATAAATGCTCATTTGGTTAACTAAAAATATATATTCATTCTATGGTGCAAGCCAATTTGTTTCAGTTTTACATTCCTTAATTGTTTTACTTTTTGTGTGCTGTTGCCACTACTTATTCACAGAATAAATATTTGTTACAATCGTATCTCACCTCAGCCACTATTAGAAAAAGGACAACTTTTCTCTTAGTTACAATTAAAATAATAAATTTTTTCCTGCGGCCAAACAATCGAGTGTGGGATAGCTGTTAATGAGACGAGACATTGATGTGGTTTACAACGATTTCATAAGCATTTCTTCCAATTGTTTTGTATCGATTTGTGGCTTATTAGCACCAGCTGGGACAGAACTAAGCCAATATTCTGATGCGGCTATGTAGATGGCAACCGCTGCTCCCACAATGTAAGCAATGTGTGTGGAACTTTGAAAGATAACACAAGTGGCCACGCATAGACCAAAATATGTTAGAAAACGTGTAATATTTACATATTGATCACGTTTCTCATTGGAATCATCTGCAGTAGAGTAAGCAGCATGCGCACAAATAAACAGTCAAATAAATATAAAGGAAGTTTGCAAAGGTTTGGTAAGATACTTGTAGAACTTTAGTGTGTTTTTTTTAGCATAGCTTACCTTGACATTTGCCATCTTTAAGGGAATAGCCAGCAGCGCATTTTTTACACATATCGGGGCCATCACCATCACAGCCTTCACAGGAGCGATCACATTCTAAGCATGAATGCGAGCCTTCATTGTTGACACAAAATTGATTGGGTCGACATGTTCTTGGTTTATCTAGGCACTCATTGATATCTTGGCAGCCGTTTGTAGCATCCCAACGCCAGCCTTCATTACATTTTGCACAAGCTGTAAGAGAAAAACAACAAATATTAATAAGGGAAAAAATAAAAACAGGTAAAAGCGTTCTAAGGTCGGCCTGGCCAAACCTTTACAGGCAAACAAAGAATAATGGATAAAAACTGCTATGCAAATTGCATGAAATGGCCCATGAATATTCCACTAAGGAACAGGGGCAATGAGTGCAGTCCGATTCAAGTTAAAGCTCAACGATAAGGGGTCTCCTTTTTATAGCCGAGTCCGAACCGTGTGCCGCAGTCCGACACCTCTTTGGAAAGAAGTTTTACATGGCATAGTACCTGACAAATGTTGCCAGCATTAGAAGGGGAAAACCACCGCTGAGTATTTTTTCTGATAGTCTCGTCAGGATTCGAACCCAGGCGTTCAGTGTCGTAGGCGGACATGCTAACCCCTGCGCTACAGTGGCCTCTGCTATGCCAACTGCTATACGATTGAAGCTTTATCAGGATTTAGACCGGTTCGAGCCTTATTTGTTTTGGATGTTAAAGACCATAGTAGATCATTTTAGCCAAATCGGGTGGTAACTGCGCCTTCTAAAGGCTTAGGAAGTCAAAGCTATATCGGGCTATGAACCGTTTTGGTCCATTCTTGACGCAGTCGTTGGAATTCAAAACAAAATACCTCGAATAAGAATTGCGCCCTATCGAGACTCAAGAGGCCAAGATTCGATATCGGTTAATATGGCGGCTATATCAGGTTATGAACTGATTTGGACCATTCTTACAACAACAACAACTGAAAGTCAAAGTTGGGAACTACCATTTTGAAATATTCAGCAATTTTATGTACCTCAACTTTCAACATTAATGACGAGTAAGACACGAATGGGTATCAAAACTGATATTGGTCATATATGAACCCATTCCCGGATTTGACTTCTTGAGCCACTGGAGTTATAGATTTGGATTTAGCTGCCATGTAAACCGATCTCCTAATTTGACTTCTTGAACCCGCAATTTACCGATTTGTCTAAAATTTTGCAGGTAGTGTTCTGTTTTAGCACTTTTATCCTAAAGTTAGAGGCCAACGTAGCGCAGAGGTTAGCATGTCCGCCTATGTCTCTGAACGCCTGGATCCGAATCCCAGCTAGAAGATCATTAAAATTTTTTAGAGGTGTTTCTCCCCTTCTAACATTGGCAAGATTTGTGAGGTAATATGCCATGTAAAAACTTCTCCCCAAAGAGGCGTCGTACTGCGCCTCTAAAAAGCAGGGCCCTTGTCATTGAGCATAAACTTGAATCGGACAGCACTCATTGATATGATAGAAGTTTGCCAATGTTCCTCAATGGAATGTTCATGGACAAAGATGTATTTGCATCCTAAAGTTATTGGCTATACCTCCTCCTTTTTCCCCCCGAAAGTCTCTTATATATGTAAATTACCTTTTGGTCCGGCACCCTTGCATCCCTCATCCTTGGCGCAAGATTTGTGGCATGTTGAACACAGCAGTTTCTTGTCATCACGAAATGCTTCATAGAAGCCAAGTGCACATTGATTACAATCGTCCCCAGTATAGCCAGCATCACAATTGCATTTTCCATTGCCCTTCCGTGTACCATCACCTTTGCATTTGCCATTGCCACGACAATCAGTGCATTTTTTACATTCCGCCCCATAGTGGCCATCCGGACAACATACTTGCAACTGCTCAATGCAAAGCCACTTGTGCAAATCTTCTTCTTCATTTTGTTTATGCGTAAACCATTCCTCTAACAGATGTTCGTGATCGTTGGCCATATTGTGACATTGAGTTTGTCCTCTTCGAACCTCACGACAGAGATTTTCCTGGATTTCAACCAAACGCACCTCACTTGTTTTATAAGAACGTAGCTTTTCTTCCTCCCAGGCCGCATCACCACCGGCATGTTTGCCTCGACTACAAATTTAAAACAAAGTTAAGTGAGTTTGTTACTGAAGGTTCTCATACATTCTCATTGGGAATATGTATAAATACCTTGTATTCTCCAGTCCCAGTTTGAAAGATGAAACCAATGTGGAACATGCTTTACATGGTGGCTGATTTGTTGCCTTCTCCTTTTGCTCTTTAGGATTTAAAGGGTCATCAGCACACACGGCTGCAAAATACAATAGGAAAATAGCGAACACATGCGGAAGACTTCTCATTTCTTTTGTGATATCTTTTGGCCTGTCCACTCGCTTGCTGTGTTGTCACTTAAAGTGTTGTTATTTAGGTTTTTAATTGATAATCTCCTTCAATCAAAGGTTTACGTGTATTTCTTTATAAAAAGTAAATGAAAAAATCGATTTCGATAAACATTATAACCGATAAGCGATTACTTGAATTTTTATTTCGATAGGTTATTTGGTAGACGCCGTTAAAAGCTTTCATTGGCGGCATTGTGAAAAGTCATTTAACCCTCTAACCAAAAAATGTTTTTTTTTGTTTTTTCAAAATTTTTCTTGACATTTTGTTTACAACTGTTTATTACAACAGTTAAAAACACAACGGGTGTTAGTTAACGTAGTGTTTTTTATAGGTAAGTTTAGATTTTATTTTTTCTGCGTAGGGGGAGCAATCCTTGGCTAGAAAAAATCTGTATTAATGGCAGAACTAAAACTCACATTTGTGAGATATCCTACTGCATTTTCGGTTAGGTTAGGTTGAAAAGAGGGTGCCCCATGCCACTATGGACATACACCAAAGCCAGTAACCGACTTGTTGTGCGCTCTACAACTATACAGTAACCTCTAAAAAGAAAATTTTAAGTTAGGAATTCCGTGCTACTTGCAAAATCCTTATTTGTTTTCAATACCACTCCCCTAAGTTGGTTCATATCTGGTATTGTGTCTCCACCTAAGTGCCAGTATCTGTTAGACGCGAAAGCCGGGCAATGACAAAGGAAATGCTCCAACGTCCCATCTAATTCCCCGTAAGTCCTACACAAGCTATCACTTGCCACACCGATTTTACATAAGTGAGCTCGTAGTCCAATGTCTCCCGCTATGATACCAATACCTATACTGACCTCCTTCTAGCTTCTTTTTAGTAAAAGCCTCGACTTCTCACGATCTGGATCCCCCCATAGGATTTTCGCCGTCCTACTAATCGTTTCGCTGTTCCACAATGTTGCATGCGCATTCGTCGCCCACTCCCTTAACTCGGAATGCGTCGACCCGAGAGGCTTCGGGTTAACCATGTATATTGACGGCAGTCCTCTGGCCTTCACCGCCAAATCGTCTGCCCTTTCATTTCCCTTTACTCCGTTATGGCCCGGCATCCAAACGATGCGGATTTTGCCATCCTCAGAGAAGGCGTTAATCTCCTTCTTACACTGTAAAATTGTTTGTGATCTTACAGTCCTAGTTGTTATTGCCCTTATGGGCTTTACGACTACTGTCGGTAAAGATGTTCACACTCGACGTCCTCCCGTTAGCACCACACCACTTCACGTATTCCGTGATCGCCCGGATCTCCGCCTGCAGGACCGTATTATGGTCAGGCAGTCTAAAACTCTCTGTCCCTGGGTTCTCAATGTAAACCCCCAGGCCCACTCTGTCCTCTATCTTTGATCCAACCGAGTAACATTATCTTCCAGATGGCAATACTAAGGTTCCGTCAATCCAGTAGTGCCTCGCACTCGCCATGGTAGAACATCTCTAATAAGTGGTGTCGCTATGGGGCACGCTGTTCGGATTCGGCATAAAAAAGGAGGGCCATTATCATTGAGCTTACAATTTAATCGTACTGCACTCATTGATAAGAGAGAAGTATCCCCTGTTCCTTAGTTGTTGTTGTTGTAGCCATATGATCATGTGAAGGTGGCGATCCTCGACAAGCTCTTATAGGAGAGCAAGCTCGTTCCGGTCTATACGATCGATCGCCGCGAGAACAAGATGGCCATTGGTTATTTAAAGGCGCCAATAACTCGCCTTGACGTATCGAGCATTATATGCACTCAGTATTTAAGCAAGAGTCGGTGCCAACCGGCCGCAAGAGTCGGTGCCAACCGGCCGCAAAAGTCGGTGCCACCCGGCCTCTCACTTAGTCTCTCCTCTCGATACCGTTGATTGTCCGCGACTGCAGTTTCAACTACTCCGTATGGATCATTCCACTATCCGCAACCTGTCGCGCCCGGTAGCTTCCAGCTAAGCTACTCGTGATAACGAAGAACACCACACAGATTGAAGTTCAAAGTTCCAGCCTGTGTGATGCTTATAGTTATCCCGTGCCGGGATTAAGTAGTAGAATCCCGGACAACTGGTGACTGATGTCAGGCTTATACGGGGCCACAACTGCAAATGAACGTTGTGTAGCTTAATCGGGCGCCACCACCACCTTCCTTAATATTATTTTAAGTAAAACAAGTAAAAAGGCGTTAAGTTCGGCCGGGCCGAACTTTGGATACCCACCACCTTGGGTATATATTTAAACCATCTTTCATCAAAATTCGGTGAAAATTTCATACCTTATGTCCCATAGTAGTTGTATCGAAATATGTTCCGACTAATAAGTACAGTAGCTATATCTAAAAATAAACCGATCTGAACCATATACGACATGGATGTCGAATGCCTAACGTAAGTCACTGTGTCAAATTTCAGTGAAATCGGATTATAAATGCGTCTTTTTTGGGGCCAAGACATTAATTCGAGATATCAGTCTACATTGCAGCGATTAAGGCCAGCCTAACACAAAGCACTGTCTCAAATTTCAGCGACATTGGACATTAAATTCGCCTTTTATGGGCCCAAAATCTTAAATCGAGAAATCGGTCTATATGGCAGCTATATCCAAATTTGAACCGATTAGGGCCAAATTGAAGAAGGATGTCGAAGGCCCGATCACAACTCACTGTCCCAAATTTCAGCAAAATTGGATAGTAAATGTGGTTTTTATGGTCCTAAGACCCTAAATCGGAGGATCGGTCTATATGGCAGCTATATCCAAATCTGTACCGATCTGGGCCAAATTAACGAAGGATGTCCAAGGGCCTAACACAACTCACTATCCCAAATTTCAGCAAAATCGGATAATAAATGTTGCTTTTATGGGCCTAAGACCCTAAATCGGAGGATCGATCTATATGGCAGCTATATCCAAATCTGAACCGATCTGGACCAAATTGACAAAGGATATTGAAGGGCCTAAGACAACTCACTGTTCCAAATTTCGGCAAAATCGGATAATAAATGTGGCTTTTATAAGCCTAAGACCCTAAATCGGGAGATCAGTCTATATGGGGGCTATATCAAGATATAGTCCGATATAGCCCATCTTCGAACTTAACCTGCTTATGGACAAAAAAAGAATCTATGCAAAATTTCAGCTCAATATCTCTATTTTTAAAGACTGTAGCGTGATTTCAACAGACAGACGGACGGACATGTCTAAATTGTCTTAGATTTTTATGCTGATCGGAAATGGATATTTCGATGTGTTGCAAACGGAATGACAAAATGAATATACTCCCATCCTTCGGTGGTAGTGGGTATAAAAAAATCAATTTCTTGTTTTGTATCTGTTTTTTTGTATCTATTTTTTATTTCAATTTATTTTTAATTATCACATACAAACATATATTTTTTTCAAAAATATTGAAAACAAAGCAATTAATTAATATTTGGTGTAGAATTTTCGTAATAAGCTTTTAAGTTGTATATTACAATTAATTTTTATATACATTATTGTGCTAGAAAAGAAGTAACATTTGGACTTATTCGAATGGCTGTCTCGAATATGTCGAAATTTTTTTAGAAACATAAACATTTTTCGTTTAAGTTATAAATAATATAAAATAAAAAATAACAATTTTTCTGTAAAACATAATAAAATATATTCCTGAAATATTTTGAATACTGAGATAAATTTATAATAATTATGTCGCGAATGTGTTAAAGTATTTTTGTGTATAGATGAAAAGTCATAGACTGGATTTATGTTTTGTTAGGATATTAAAATACAGATCCAAGTCTTACTTTTGTCATTGAAAATGGGTTAAGGGGTTTGTGTGTCTATATTCTCCATCGAATTGGTAAATTTCGCACCTACCACAATCAAATTTAAAAACTCAAACTTATTCAAAAACTTATTGAAACCTTAAAATAGGTGTATTTGACAGTCCTATAAAGAAGAATCTGTCAAAAAACCTCGATCATCTGTTTTCCCTTTATAAAATCAGCTGACGAGAGACTTAAATCCTGATTTAATGAGCAGTGTAAACGGGGTTAAAGGTTTTGTGAATACCGTTTTTAGACTTTGTGGAAATAACAAAGTTAAAAAACTTATCCTTTAATTTTGCAATTAGATTAAAATCGGCTTTCCCCGGCAATTTGGTTATTTAACCAAAATTCTGAATACATATTGAGCTACTATACTTTATCTGATGCAATAGGTAGATATAAGTTTTTGTCATAATTACCAATAACCCATAAACTTCGAGAAGCAAAGACTGAAGGTTGAAGAGTTCGCTGGTGGCAATGTAGTCAATATTGTAGGAAACGAATTTTTCTCTACATTTAAAAATCTTTACCAAGGTGCACTTTGAACATTAAAACTAAATGGGCTACGGCCACGATCTTAAGCATAAACCCCAGGGAGATAAAGAGAGTTCTATCTAATCCTAGACAGTATATATACAATAGATGTCTCGCCACCATTAGTGTAATCGTTGGACCATTTTTCATGATTTCATTTAAAATTGAGGAGATATAGGCATTTTAAGTTTTTATACCTATAATCATATTAAGAGCCGACTTAGAGAGGCCTTGGTCTGTCGCTACTGTGGTAGCACAATGGGCTTAAAATTGTGAGTTCGAAAAGTACTGCCACTCTTACCTAATCTAACATATTGTCTATGGGAATATGGTTTGCACTTTTGGCACTGGATTGGCCAAAGCTGCAGCTCTCTCAAGTAGCCCAAGCACCTAAGTGCGATTTTTGACTAAGCTGGCTTTAAAAAAAACATTTCTCATGATTTCATTCAAAGTTAAAGAGATATAAGCATTTTAAGTTTTTATACCTATAATCATATTAAGAGCCGAGTTGGTAGCGTGCTTGGATTGCCAAAGCGGAGGTCGTAGGTTCGATTCACAAGAGAGGCATTGGTCTGTTACTACTGTTGCATCACAATGGTCTTAAAATTGTGAGTCCAAAAAGGACTGCCACTCTTACCTAACCTAACATGTTGTCTATGGGCATATGGTTTGCACTTTTGGTACTGGATTGGCCGAAGCTGCAGCTCTCTCAAGTAGCCCAAGCACCTAAGTGCGATTTTTGACTAAGCTGGCTTAAAAAAAAACATTTCTGACGATTTCATTCAAAGTTTAGGAGATATAAGCATTTTAAGTTTTTATACCTATAATCATATTAAGAGCCGAGTTGGTAGCGTGCTTGGATTGCCAAAGCGGAGGTCGGCGGGTGCATTCCCAAGAGAGGCCTTGGTCTGTCGCTACTGTGGTATCACAATGGTCTTAAAATTGTGAGTCCGAAAAGAACTGCCACTCTTACCTAACCTAATATATTGTCTTTGGGCATATGGATTGCACTTTTGGCACGGAATGGGGCGAAGCTGCAGCTCTCTCAAGTAGCCCAAGTACCCAAGAGTGATTTTTGACCAGAGACTAAGTTGAAGTAGGAATATCAGGGAAAGGTTCAAAAGGAGACTGAATGTGGGCTCTGGACAACGGTACACTCCGCAACATTATCGAGAATGTACAGCGTACTGCGACGGAGCTAAACGCTTGGCAAGGGGTTGTTGTTGTTGTAGCCATATGGCATGTGAAGGTTGCAATACTCGTCAAGATCCTGTAGGTGAGCTCGCTCGTTCCGGTCCTGAGGACCAATCGCCGCGGGAACACGGTGGCCATTGGTTATTTAAAGGCGCCAATATTTCGCTTTATTTGTGCAAGAGCCGGTGCCGCCGACTTCTCACTGAGACCCTCGATACTGCTGATTGTCCGCGACTGCCGTTGCAGCTACTCCGTATGGAGCATTCCACTATTCGCAACCTGTGGACACTAAGCTTCTCGTGACAGCAATGAACACCACACAAATCGGACCTCAATGTTCCAGCCTGTGTGGTGCTCACAGCTATCCCGTGCGGGGCTGGGGCATTGAATGCCATACTCAGTCTTAAGGCTTTTGCAGCTGTATGTTGTATGTGTGGCAACACAGATTGTCCTTAGACTGAGAAAGTCAGGAACCTGATTCTTCTCGAACTTTCGGCACGCATCTGTTTTCCTGGGGGATGAAGATGCGTGATGGTATATATGACGCGAAAGTTTATTTATCAGGTAAGACCTTTCTTGTTAACGGGTTGGACATAGTTTTCCCGCAAAGGGATCCCTGAGCTGGGAGTACCTCGCCATTCCCTGGACGTTTTGTTGTTGTAGCCAAATTTGCATGTGGAGGTGGCGATTCTCGTCAAGCTCTTATAGGCGAGCAGGCTCGTTACGGGTCCATACGACCGATCGCCGCGGGAACATGATGACCATTGGTTAGTTAAATGCGCCAATAACTCGCCTTGTCTTATCGAGTCACTCGGCCTCTCGCTGAGACTCTCCACACGAAACCGCTGATTGTCCGCGACTGCAGTTGCAGCTACTCCGTATGGAGCATTCCATTATTCGCAAGCTGTGGACGCCCGATAGCTTCCAGCTAAGCTTTTCGTGATAACGAAGAACACAAGAAAGATTGGAGCTCTTATATATATAAAAGAAATCCAGATTTTACAACTTAAGCCTCTAGAAGCCACCATGAAAGTTCAGCTAGGGTTTTTAGCAACTACTTATGTATGTTAAATCGAAACCTGCTATGGCAAATAAGAAATACCTGTCGACCCTATAATGAAGCATCAGATTGTGTGTACTCATAAAAGGCTTGATAAAGACCATTGGGGTTGCCGATGATAACTTTCTTAAACAAATCAAGGCAAATTAAGCTAAATTCAACTATGTGATCAAGTCTAACAGTTCTGGGATTGATACAAAACTAAGAAACTTTTGTTGACTAACGAAGAAAATCCTAGTACGAAGAAGCCTCATATACGTGATTTGTAAACCATTTGTGATATAAGATGATTTTATTATCTAAGGGCTGAAAAATTGTTTATTAATCTTTTGGATTTATTGTTTATGACAAATGTTGTTAAGTATCATAAGAATGCTTTGTTTTGTAAGACTTTTTTTAGTGAATAAAGCGTTAACTTTTGCTCATATGTGTCATGGGGATAAAAAATTTTTAACTATTTGTTAAATTATTCTAGAAAGGAACTAAAAGAACCCAACACCTAAACAAATATAAATAAACATATAGTCTCTATTAATATATACAAAAACAACATGCCATGAAGGGCATTTCATTGGATTTGATTTGGGACACTTTCACAGCGCTGATGAATTAAAGTCTAGACGGTTAATATAATTTAACTAAAATAACTACCCAGTGAACCAAACGTTCAGTCAGAACTCTGTATGAAAATTCGGCAAATTCATCCGAATTCGGGTCCAATGTCTCTCCGAATTCTTAACGAAAAATATATGGAGCGGTTGACACGACTTCGGCAAGAAATATGCGTGCCGACACTTCGCAACGAATTCAGACAGAATTCTGAGCCAAACTTATGAGAAATTCTGAAGGAAATTTAGAATTGTCGTTAAGACTTCTGACCGAATTCCGATGTTAAGTCTTATAATGTACGACAAGACTATCAGATATGGTTCAGAATTCTTTCAGATCTATCGGGAAAAAATGCCTACAGACAAGCACAACAGAAATCGTTTGGTATTCCTACCGAACTGTCGGAGGAAAAATTAAAAAAAAACCATACGACAGGACGTTCAGACATCGTTCAGAATTCTATCAGTACTGCCGGAACAAAAATGCCTACAGACAAACAGTCCAGAAATCATTCAGACGTCTTTCCGGAAGAAAACATTGAAAAAAAAAACAAGTAAAAGTGTGCTAAGTTCGGCCGGGCCCATGGATCGCATCTGTCGAGTTCTTTTTTCTGTTTCTCTTTTTAGGCAAACAAAGGATAAAAGAAAAGAATTGCTATGCTATTGGAGCTATATCAAGTTATGGTACGATTCGGACCATAATGTTAGAGACCATAGAAGAAGTCATTGTGCAAAATTTCAGCCAAATCGAATAGGAATTTGTGCCCTTTAGGGGCTCAAGTAGGGATTGATTAAAAAGGGAGGTGTATCAGGCTATAACCGAGTCGGACCATATTTGACACGTATGTTAAAGGGAGAAGCCGTTGTACAAAATTTCAGCCCAATCGGAAAAGAATTGCGCCCTCTAGAGGCTGAAGAAGTCAAGATCCCAGATCGGTTTATATGACAGCAATATCAGGTTGTGGCCGATTTGAATCATATTTGCCACAGTTGTGGTCATAACGATATACGTCATACAAAATTTCAGCCAAATCGGAAAATAATTGCGCCCTCTAGTGGTTCAATAAGTCAAGATTCAAGATAGGTTTATATGCAGCTATATCCGGTTATGCACTGGTTCTAACCATACTTCACACAGTTGTTTGAAGTCATAACGAAATACGTCATGCAAAATTTCAGCCAAATCGGATAATAATTGCGCCCTCTAGTGGCTCAAGAGGTCAAGACGCCAGATCAGTTTATAGGGCAGCTCTATCAGGTTATGGACCGATTTCAACCGTACTTTGCACAGTTGTTGGAAGTCGTAACAAAACACGTCATGCGAAATTTCAGCCAATTCGGATAAGAATTTCGACCTCTAGTGGCTCAAGAAGTCAAGATTCAAGATAGGTTCATATGGCAGCTATATCCAGTTTTGGACCGATTTTAACCATACTTGACACAATTGTTGGAAGTCATAGCGAAACACGTCATGCAAAATGTAATTGCTAAATCGGATGGGAATTGCGCCCTCTAGAGGCCCCAGAAGTCAAGACCCCAGATCGGTTTATATGACAGCAATAACAGGTTATGGTCCGATTTCAACCAAAATTAGCACATTTGTTGGATGTTGTACTTAATTGAATAAAAATTGCGCCCTCTAGAAGCTCAAGAACTCCAGACCCAAGATCGGTTTACATGGCAGCCATATAAAAACATGGACCGATATGGCCCATTTACAATCCCAACCAACCTACACTTATAAAAAGTATTTTTGCAAAATTTCAAGAGGCTAGCTTTACTCCTTCCAAAGTTTGTGCGCTTTCGACAGACAAACGGACAGACGGACGGACATGGCTAGATCGACTTAAAATGTCATGACGATCAAGAATATATATACTTTATGGGGTCTTAGACGAACATTTCGAGGATTTATAAAGAGAATGACGAAATTAGTTACCCCCCTTCCTATGGTAGAGGGTATAATAATGTACAACAAGACGATCAGATATGGCTCAGATTTCTTTCAGAATTATCGGCAAAAGAAATCCTACAGACAATCACTCCGGAAATCGTTCAGAATTGCTATCGAACTGTCGGACGAAAAATTCAAACTCCTACGACGAGACGTTCAGAACTCTTTCAGCACTGTCGGAAAAAAATCACTCAGAAATTTAAACAGAATTCGGACCGATTTCGGTAAAAACTTGTCGGAAGAGTTCACAATTTGTACAGAAATGTCTAACATTCGAAATTTGGTTCACTGGTTAGCAACAAAGAAAATTTGAAATCTACAAGGATATTTATAATTGAAAAGGACATATGCGGTCATGTTTTGAAAAACCCAGTATTAAACATGGAGATATATTTAAAAAAAAGAAAAATTAGAAATTGTTATGGCAAGAGCATATTGGAGCAAATAAACCTTTCTATGAAACCTAAATGCTTTTTTATTATCTATTTTTGTTTCGCCTTCAAAAATACAATACCATAATGTTGATAATATAAAAAATTGAGCTAAATTTACCTAGGTATTCTCTCAAAAATGTATCACCATTATTCAATTCTTTTTTATGCTTCATCTATGTTCGAGCATTTAGAGTGCTCTGACTAGTACTCGCCGACAAGCCCATTTCCTCATCGGACTCATCTGAATCCAAGGGGCTTACTCTAATCGCCTGATACCATTTATTGGTCAAATCGGCCATTTGGGACTTACATTCATGCAATTCTTGACTATTAAAGCGCCTTGTAAAGAATGGTATGAAATACTTTCTGTCCAAACGTCCAAATCCTGCTATGCGGGTCTGGGCAAAGGACACATCTTCCTCTTCGGTCAGTTCGGACAGATGTTCCGAGTCTATGGCTTGGCCCCATTCACGAGTTTTCGACAATGATATGGATTTGGAACGTTTACGCGAATTGTTACGAGTTCTCGCCGAAGCAGTTGATGCACTACTGCCACGCGTTGTTCGTGCTCGTCGTTTCTTACCTGGCTTGAGATATTTCAAGAGCGGCATGGTAGATCCACCAAATACCAGTGTTGTAAACAATACAATAATCAAAGTGGTTGTTATTATCACATGTCTTGTCTCGTCGCTGGATAAATCCAAATGCAATGATAGAGCATAGGAAATTGCACCTCTTAGACCCGAAAACCACATTATAAATTGCATTTTATTGGTAATTTTATGCTCGCGAAACTTATTCACCAAATATGCCAGGGGAAAGATATTGCAAGCCCTGCCTATTAAACATAAAACCATAGACCATATTACAAATGACAATTCCACCTGATGTTTAAAGGAGAAAATGGCCAAACCCAAATAGGCGAAAACGCATGTTTCCGCTATGAAAGCCAGCGTACGCATTGTTTGTTGCATAGTTATCTGTGTCACTGTGGACAAATTGAAATGGGTATAGTGCGACATGACAATGCCACAGAATAGTATGGCCATGATACCACTCAAATGTATACCCTCGGCTAAAACATAAGGGGCATAGGTAAACATTAACATAATGGCAAATTCTAATGATGGATGTTTTCTTAAATCTATGTGTTTTAATAGTAGTGCTGAAATCAAAGCAAATATTACTCCAATACCGGCTGAAGCGAAGAACATTTCGCAAAATGTTTTCAATGCAGAGAAGATGGCCTCACCTGTTGTCATTTTAGCATAGAGCGGACTATTTGCTGACTGAGAGACGGTGGTGGTCAACACAATAGATATAGCATCGTTGAGAATACTTTCGCCAAATACCAACATGTTTAATATCGGATCAACATCCAAAGCATGGAAAATAGCAACTGTGGCAACGGGATCGACAGCAGATATAAGGGAGCCAAATGCAAATGATTCGGAGAAATTCAATCTGAAAAGAAAAAAGGAAATGAATGCAAATTAATAGGAATTTTGATTATCATGAATGTCAACAACGTTCTAATAAATTATACGGAATTACTACCCGCCACGGGATAGATGTGAGCACCACACGGGCTGGAACATTGAGGTTCGATCTGGGTGGTGTTCATTGCTGCCACGAGAAGCTTATCTGCGAGCTACCGGCCGCGTTCACAGCGGTATCGAGGGCAGAGCCTCCGTGAGAGGTCGGGCGGCACCGGCTCTTACACAAATACTGAGTACCTATGATGCTCGATATGGCAAGGCGGGTTATTGGCGCCTTTAAATAACCAATGGCCACCCTTTTACCGCGGCGGTCGGTTCTTTGGGCCGGAACGCGCTTGCTCATCTACAGGAGGTTGACAAGGATCGGCACCTCCACGTGAAAATGTGGCTACAACAACAACAACGAATCTGAATGGAAAAGTCTTCCATGATTACAACAGACGGACGAGCAGACACACAGGTTGCGGATAATGGAATGCTCCACCGGCTCTTGCTTAAATACTGAGTGCCTATAATGCTCGATATGACGAGGCGAGTTATTAACGCCTTTAAATATCCAATGGCCATAATCTTGCCACGGCGATCGGTTTTATAGACCGGAACGAGCATGCTCATTTATAATAGCAGCTTGACGACTATCCCTACCTTCATATAAAAATGTGCTACAACAAGAGTACTAAGAGCATAGAGGGAATCGAGGCACGGAAAAATGGTATTCTCTCATTATTTTTAAAATATGCCCGACCGTCTCCTTCTCGTCATGGCACATTCTGCATATATCAAGGACCTGACATTGCAATGGCCAGTCCGGACCCATATTAGAAGTCTGAAGTCATGCTTCGTGAGCCTCAGGATGAGCTTTACCAAATATTCGGCCTCAGCGACTTCGTCATCCTGCTTCCCATAGCTCTAGCCTACGTCTTATTCGACTCTACCATGAAGCTCGTATGAGAGAGGGATAAAGGCCAAAACAGAATTAGCGCGTTGTGCTTGGTTTTTGAGTGTCGCGTTGGAAAATCCAACTATGCAAACAAATCCCACAAAAGCAATGCGCAAAAGTAGACCAATTTTTAATTTTGACGCCTTAAAACACTACTGCATGTACGGCAACCCAGAATGACCCTCGATTTCAGTTGTCAAAGTTTAACATTTTTTAACTTTTATTCTTTGCTTTTCAAGGGGGATTAAAAAAGGTGGTCTCACGCGAACAGCCGTTAACAGCTGGCCAGGTTTGACGGTATTAAGATGGCAGATTTTTGTTTGCATTCTCTTTGTTGTTATCTTTTTTCTCGCAAATTCTCTGCTCATGTACGCACACGCATACACACACGTACACAAATTTCTTTGCACGTGTTGGCAAAAGTACGATCAGCTTGACGACATAATGGCAGATTGCACCATATGATTTGTAGTTGTTGTACAAATGAGGCCACCTTTAATTGTTTCGCCGTGCTTTTTTTTGTGGTATATGTTTGCAGAGTTGCACTTTTCAACGCGATGCTCAAAAACAAAGCACAAAGCATTCTATTTTGGGCTTTGTGTCGGCAGCACCATCTGTGCTTAAGCGATCAATTTATGGCAAGCTATTCTCGTTGACCGTCACGTCTTGACTGCGTGGAACTTAGCAAAACTTCATCCCATGGTTCGAAGAAGCTCTCTACAATCATAATTAGTGTGGACTTCACATATCTTTACCACCATGCCCACGAATATCGTGACAGTAAGACCGGCCAGTAGTTCATAGCATCGACATTGGTATCAGCGCCTGCAGGATAGCGAAGTCTGTCGGCCGCAAGATAAGCCTTATAAGAATCCAATATGAATTCATAATTCTCAGAATTCCATGAATCCGTCTGAGAGCGTAGCTGACCATAGTCTGATACCATACCGGACATCCATAGCTGAGAATAGCTGGAAGTACCCAAACCCTTCGCGCATTCAGTCCCCTTCTTAACATTTGTTCGACGTTTCTCCTTCAGTTTAGTTTTTGCTCTAGTCCGCCCAGGTACTTGGCTGCCGGAGAGCGCACGCTCTTACCTTTCCCGGATAGTTCTTACTTTCGCATCTGATAAAAAAATCAGCTTTCTTTCCCCAGTCATTCTGCAAGGCCATTGGCCTTTGTCCATTCTTCACCAATCATCCATTTAAATGCACACCAAAACAAAACTAATTTAACGGCAAAATTAATGGTATTTCAACTATAGACTTGGGATTTATACACCCACTGACTGGCAGATTTATATACCTAATAGGGTCTAAAATTAGATATGTTATCAAAACGTGGTATGAGCGAAGTTTCCTGCCGTTAAAATATAAGGAAAATCTATACACTTACCGATAAGCAACTTCAGCTAATCCCAACAAATATATGCCAGCTCCAATTACCAATGCCGATATCGTTGTGCCCACAATAGCAAAGACCAATATTGAGCCGATATTTTGAAAGAAGTTACCCTTGTGCAAATTATAACCCGATTCAAAGATTATGGGTGGTAATAATACCAAGAAAAATCCAGTAGGAGAAAACACTTCTTCACGTTTCCAGCTGGCATTTTCACCAGACATAACCTTTAGCAGTAGACCAATTAAGGCACCCAAAAATACCACGACTATGGATTCGGGCAAATATTGGAAACCAGTCTGCAGCATCGAATGTATCAGCAAGATGCCTAACATAATAACACATATTACAAAGAATAGTGAGAGGGATGAATTGTGTTCCTGCTCGACGGCATGATGATCTGGCAATGGAGGTTCGGTAACTGCTTTTGTATCATTTTGCGTTGTATTTGCGGTTGGTGGCGGAGATGGTGATGATGACGACGGCGTAGTTGAGTTGTTGTTAGATACGGCGCCGCTATCTTTACTGCTATTCTCTGTAGAGGATACGGTGCCATTTGTTTTACCAGCATCTGGTGGTTCATTTTTATTGCTATTGCCGCTATTTGCCGTTTCTGGAGTTGTTGAATTTTTTGCATTTTCTCCACCGTTACCTGTTTTCACAAATCCCACCGCGTCGGCAGCTGTATTAGAATTATCATTTGCAGAGGTTTGCCCCCCATTAGTATTTGGTGACAATTGCTGTTGTTGTTGCTTTGGATCCTCTGCTCTTATCGCAACCGTGAACAAGCTGGAAAATGTTATCAGCAACAAAAATGCTAATGCACTTGGTCTTCTCCCCATATTTTGGCATATGTTTGACAAATTTCTTTAACTTATGTTTAGAATTTTATTCTTTTCTGCGTTTTGTTACAAAATGTCAAAGAAATTTTCTTGCAAATTTTCACGAATGTTCTTTCTATTAAAAACTTAAATTGTTACTCATTTTTCCGTCAACAAGCAAAAAACTATGAAACAGCTGATTGTACCAATGCAATTCTTTACATATGATGGTTACTTTGATTGTGTGGCATGCGTTGTGGTTACTTGTGTATTTACCGTTAATTTTTTAATTTTCTATAGACAGGAGTACAAATGGTAGAATAAAATTAAAATAAGGTGTCACAATATTCCACGATCTACTTGGAGATTCTATTAAAATGATCACTTCAATCACCTCCATATGGTCCGGCTAAAACCAGCTACAATCTTCTTGTACATAGAATTCAATTTGTGTTTGTTTTCGATTTGTTTCTTTGTTCCGTATAGACTCAAAAACGGCTGAATAGATTACCTTGAAATTTTCACAGATTGTGTAGGTTGGTCTGGAAGGAAACATAGACCATATAATTTTTTGATATTGGGAGGAGGGCGGACCCTCCCCCTTACCCGCAAAGTACTACCCAAAAATAAAAGTGCACCGATCGGGACACTATGGGATTCAAATGAAAGGTATTCAAGAGTAGAGTACGAATTTCATAATAAAATTTGGGTCCAAGTACCTGGGGGCCGCCTCAGCCCCAAAACCCTTAAAATAGGTTTATTTGACGATCATGACAATATGGGGCACAAATGAAAGGTATTCGGGAGTAGATTACGTAATTTATTGATAACGGAAGGGGGGCGGATCCTCCACCTCCACCCCCAAAACACCACCCAAAATCTAGAGTGGACCGATCGGGACAATATGGGTATCAAATGAAAAGTATGAGGGAGTAGATAACGAATCTGGCATACAAATTCAAGTCTAAGTATAGGAGATCACCCCACCCCCACAAAAACGCTAAAAATGCGCTAATAAGCCAATCACGGATATATGGGTCAAAATGTCTGAGATGCCATCTAGCCTTGAAGAAGAATATCGAAGGGCCTCACACAACTCACTGTCCCAAATTTTGGCGATATCGGACAATAAATGCGTCTTTTATGGGCTCAAAACCTTAAATCGAGAGATCAGTCTATATGGCAGCTATATCCAAATCTGCTTAACTTAACTCACTGTCCCAAATTTCGGCAAATCGGACAATAAATGCGCCTTTTATGGGCCCAAAATCTTAAATCGAGAGATCGGTCTATATGGGAGCTATATCCAACCGATATGGGCCAAAATGAAGGAGGATGTCTTAGGGCCTAACACAACTCACTGTCCCAAATTTCAGCAAAATCGGACAATATATGTGCCTTTTATGTGCCTAAGACGCTAAATTGGCGGATCAGTCTATATGCCAGCTATATTCAAGTCTGAACCAATGTGGGCCAAATTGAAGAAGGATGTCGAAGGGCCAAACAAAACTCACTGTCCCAAATTTCAGCAAAATCGGATAATAAATGTGGTTTTTATGGGCCTACGGCCCTAAATAGTCGGATCGGTCTATGTGGGGGCTATAGCAAGATATAGTCCGATATAGCCCATCTTCGAACTTAACCTGCTTATGTACAAAAAAGAATCTTTGCAAAGTTTCAGCTCAATATCTCTATTTTTAAAGACTGTAGCGTGATTTCAACAGACAGACAGACGGACATGGTTATATCGTCTTAGATTTTAACGCTGATCAAGAATATATATATATACTTTATAGGGTCGGAAATGGACATTTCGTTGTGTTGCAAATAGAAAGACAAAATTAATATACCCCCATCCTTCGGTGGTGGGTATATTAACGCTAACTAACATTTGTTGGATGCTAACTTTTCGAGAAGAATTACTGCACATGGTCTCTACGTACATATCAAATTCTTAGCTCGTGGAATGCTTATTTAATGCATACCTATTCAAGAGTTGAGTATACCCATTCACATTAATTTATTTCCACTGATATCTAATACAATGATACATAATACAATCTTTATTACGTCGAAAGTTCATTAAACTTTGACTTGAAAATTTGCAACATATGCACAATGTTATGAATTAAAAGTTGGACAATTATAAAACTCATGTACATATGAATGACACTTCATATTATTTTACTTAGAACTAGATCAAATTCATTGACTGATTTAACATACAGAATGTCCAATGACAAGGTTTAAAATACATCTACCGTCCTTAGTAACGATGAGCCAGAATATTAGATAAATGTCGCATACAAAATATTTTTTAGTCGATATACTATTTTATACTCACCACCATAGGATGGGGGTATACTAATCTAGTCATTCCGTTTGTAACATCTCGAAATATTCGTCTAAGACCTCATATAGAATATATATTCTTGATCGTCTCGACGTTCTGAGTCGATTAAGCCATGTCCGACCATCCGTCCGTCTGTCGAAATCACGATAGAAGTCGAACGCGTAAGCTAGCCGGTTGAAATTTTGCACAGACGCTTAATATCGATGTAGGTCATTGAGGATTCCAAATGGGTCATATCTGTTCAGATTTAGATGTAGCTCCTATATAAACCGATCTCCCGATTTGACTTCTTGAGCCCCTGAAAGCCGCGTGGCGTTGGGGTGGCGTGACCCCTATACTTCGATCTGATATTGTATGCCAGATTCGAAATCTGCTGCCGAATACCTTTCATTTGAGTCCCATATTGAAATGAACGTCCAATATGTCTGTTTAAGCGGCCCGATGGCAACTTAGACTCAAATTTTAATAACATATTCGTATTCTACTCTCCAATACTTTTCATTTGATAACTATATTCTTCCGATCGGTTCACTTTTGATTTTGGGATGTGTTTTTGGAATAAGGAGGAGGGTCCGTCCCCTTTCCGATACCGAAAAATTATATAGTCTATGTTTCCTTCCAGACCAACCTACACAATATGCTAAAATTTCGAGGAAATCGATTTTGCCGTTTTTTAGTCTATACGGAACAAACAAACCGAGTCCCTTATATCCGTGATTGGCTAATGTGCCCATTTTGGGGCTTTTTTGTGGGGGTGGGATGACCCCCTATACTTCGACATGAATTTGTATGTCATATTCGTTATCTACTCCCGCATACTTTTCATTTGATACCCATAGTGTCCTTATCGGTCCACTTTAGATTTTGGGTGGTGTTTTTGGGGTAACGGTGGAGGGTCCGCCCCCTTCCATTATCAATAAATTATAAAGCTTATTCCTACTTCCTGACCATATTTGTAATCTACTCCCGGATACCTTTCATTTGAGTCCCATATTGTCATGATCGTCAAATAAACCTATTTTAAGGTGTTTTGGGACTGGGGCGGCCCCCCAGGGAGTTGGACCCTACTTTTATAATGAAATTCGTACTCTACTCTTGAAAACCTTTCATTTGAATCCCATATTGTCCCGATCGGTACACTTTTATTTTTGGGTAGTACTTTTGGGGTAAGGGGGAGAGCCCGCCCCCTCCCGATATCAAAAAATTATTTAGCCTATGTTTCCTTCCAGACCAACCTACACAATCTGTGAAAATTTTAATGTGATCAGTTCAGCCGTTTTTGAGTCTATACGGAACAAACAAACATACAAACAAACACAAATTGAATTTTTTTTATATACTAGCTGACCCGGTCACGCTCCGCTGCGCCTTCTTTTACTTTATATGGAACAAAAGTCTCATTGGAATGTGCTCTTCTCTCAAATACCATTTATTTAAACCCCATATTGCCATTGGCTTAAGAGGAGTTTACATGATGAGGCGTCCGCCAAACACATGTCAGAAAATATTAGGTTATCAAATTCGTTTTTTAATCTCAAATACCTTTCATTTGAGCCACATATTGGCATGGTTGAAATATTTGTACCCTTTGGGGGTGTTTTGGGAAAGGGGTTATGCCCTAAATACATGGTCCTACATTTGGATATCAAATTCGTATTCTACCCCCAAATACCTTTATTTGAGCCCCATATTGCGATGGTCACTAAAAAAATACTGTTTGTGGGGTATTTTGGGAAAGGGGTAGACCCCCAGAAAATTGGTGACGAAAATGGGTATCAATTCTTGCTCTACCCCCCCCAATACCTTTCATTTAAGCTCCACATTGACATGGTCGCTAAATATGCCCGATTTAGGCTTGTTTTGGGGATCAGCAACGTGCTCATATATCTATATATCGTTTATTTGAACCCCATATTGCCATTGCCCTCAAAGTTGGATATCAAATTCGTTTTCTAATCTCATTTAAACTCCTTATTGCAAAAGTCAGCAAATATGTCCGGTTTGGGGTATTGGCCCTAAAAACTATGATGCACTCTCTTTAAGACCCAAATTGTCTTGGTGAGCATATACGTCCTATTTGGGAATTGTTATGGTGGTGGGACGTCCGCTAGACAATTGGCCCCTAATGTTGATATCATATACGTGGTCTACTCCCACATACCTTTAGTTTGAGCCCCATATTTCCATAGTCGGCAAACATGACCGGCTTAGGGGTGTTTTGGGGGATGGGCGGCCACTTATATTTGGATATCAGATTCGTATTCTATATTTAAATACCTTTTATTTAAGCCCCCATATTCCCATGGTCAATGAAATTTTATCTCGTATTTAATGGATGTTACATCACTTTTAAACACATTTTAATGTCAAATTGCTTATACATAAGGATCGATTTAGACATTCGTGTTCTTAAATTTGAATAATCCATAATTTACAAATGAAAGTATTGCGAGATGTAGCGCCCAGGTAGGGAAAATACTTATTTTGAGTGATGCAAAACAGATTTTATTTCAATTGGTGACAACACTAAAATCTAAATTCATATGTATTTAATTCACGCTGGGCCTTAGTCTGGCGCACTTCTCACAATTTCTTTGGCAATATTAAAAAAAATACTTCCTACAAACAATGGTTGACGACCATTCAATTGTAGATTCATAATTAGTGTACCATGCAACAAAAACATTTCGAATGATTTTCTCGTTCTCGCTTGGCCATTGATCTTTCTTAGTATTGGAGTATTAACGAATAACTATTAGGTTGCAGAAAGTCTTCACACTACCTTCTTCCATAGAATTTATTTATGGACTCTTGTTTAACAGCAAACTTATTTTTCTGAGTGTTACATTACTAAAACAAGTAAAAAGGCGTTAAGTTCGGCCGGGCCGAACTTTGGATACCCACCACCTCGGGTATATATGTAAACCGCCTTTCATCAAAATCCGGTGAAAATTGCACACCTTTTGTCCCATAGCAGTTATATCGAAATATGATCCGATTTGGACCAAATACTAATAAGTACAAGTCATTGGTCAATTGTGTATAGCAAAATATTGGCCTTTTTAGTAGTTATATCTAAAAATAAACCGATCAGAACCATATACAACATGGATGTCGAAAAGCCTAACATAAGTCAATGTGCTAAATTAAATCGAGATATCGCTCTATATGGCAACTTTATGCAAACCTTGATCGATCTAGACCAAATTGCAGAAATATTTGGAGGGGTTTAACTTAACTCTCTGTCCCAAATTTCGCCAACATCGGACAATTAATGCCCCCTTTATGGGCCCAAAACGTTAAATCGAGAGATCGGTCTATATGGCAGCATTGTCCAAATCTGGACCGATCTGAGTGAAATTGAAGAAGGATGTCGAAGGGCCTAACACAACTCTGTCCCAAATTGCGGCGACATCGGACAATAAATGCGCTTTTTATGGGCTCAAAACCTAAAACCGAGAGATCGGTCTATATGGCAGCTATATCCAAATCTGGACCGATCTGTGACATATTGCAAAAGAATTTCTAGGTGCTTAACCTAACTCACTGTCCCAAATTTCGGCAACATCGGACAATAAATGCGCCTTTTAAGGGCCTTAGACCTTAAATCGGAGGATCGGTCTATATGGCAGCTATATCCACATCTGGACCGATCAGAGCCAAATTGAGAAAGGATTTCGAAAGGCCTAACACAACTCACAGCCCCAAATTTCAGCAAAATCGGATAATAAATGTGGCTTTTGTGGGCCTAAGACCCTAAATCGGAGGATCGGTCTATATGGCAACTATATCCAAATCTGGACCGATCTGAGCCAAAATGACGAAGGGCCTAAGACAACTCACAGTCCCAAATTTCAGCAAAATCGGATAATAAATGTGGCTTTTATGGGCCTAAGACCCTAAATCGGATGATCGGTCTATTGTATCATACAACGCTAGGTCTAGTAAACCCCAAGATGGTCTGAAATGTTTGAGCTGAAATCAGCAGCACGCAGCTAGCTTCCGGCTTCTGTCTCGTCGGCAATGGGGAGGTTCTTTAAGGCTGAAAACTCAAACTATGGGATGTCTACACTATATTATTTTAAAAGTGTGCGTGCGAAAGATAGAAGAGAGGGAGAGAGAAATAGAGAGAGGAAAGTAAAAAAAAAGGGGAATTTTCAAGAGAGGGTTTTGTCTACCACCGATGCAGAGATGTTCACATTGTAATACGCCCGCCCATCCATGACCAGGACTAAAACCCAAAGTTATATCATATTTATCCATTGGTCCCACTGTACCTACCCTTCAAATGTTTGTAGCCCCGGAATCACAAAACGGAAATTTAGCTAATATTCATTATGTTGTTTATTAAACAAAATCCAAAATAAACCATTAAAATTCTAATCCTAAACAGCATTAATAAATTCATTAAAACAATTTCCAGATAATTAACGTTCATTGTGGCCTAGACCAAATCTAATTCAAGTAACAATAATTATTTAGATAGCAACTAGTCCAATAATAATTTAGGCAACAATGATTCTAAAAACAACTATCCCTTTACTTTAAAAACAGGAAACAAAACTAAAAGGCTAACAGCCTAGCTAAATGACAAATAAACCTAACCGGTGTATGTGCAATTTCAAAGAAAAAAAAAAAGCTGAAAAAAATATATCCCATTCGGGTATCATGGGGTTAATTTAAATCAAATGTGCATGCAAAATTTAAATATAAAAGAAAATGTAAAAGAAAAGTTAATGGCAAAAACTTTAATTAAGAATGAAAATCCATTTAAAATTTCATTCTGGTTCGGGGATATGAACCTGCGACCCACTGTGCCGTGGTGGATTACATTCGAAATTCATTGGATGTATGTATGTAGCTTTAATCAGAATTATTTCTCTGTATGGTACATTAAAGTGCACCAAGTGCTTTCTCTTCCTCCCATATACTGCCTTACCCACGAGAGTTACCAAACAAATATCATCCAAACCAAAATGGAATTATTTAAAAAAACAAAAATTATTGATCTAATTAATTAATTAGACAAAAAAAAATAAATTTTGAAAAGAAAAATTAAATGACCAAACCCGGGCTCGATCCCACGACCTCTCACTTCAGAGTCAGCGACCCCCACCACTGAGCCAACCAACCACTTGATGGGGTGATGGCTAAGCGGCCATTTGATCACTTTGAATGATATTTGCTTAGTTACACCAAAAAAACAAGGTGAATACCACGTTGAACTTCGGTGGGTATTAAAATCTAATCAAAAAGGGTGTTTAATTACTCACTTTGAAAAATGTCCCCCGTTGAAAGATCTTTCAAGTGTTCCGGTTCCGGGATATTTTCCAACACAGCGATTCCAAGGAGGTATTTAAAAGCGGATATGGACAGGAAATTGGTGAAATCAGCAACAAAGCACTTACACACTCACGCATTCAATGTCTATGTTTTTTTTTTTCCTTTTTTTTTGTCTTTAACCACTGTCTTTTACTTTCTTTTTAAAAAAAAAAAATTTATTTTTTAGCACAACAGTTTTAGCTAATTTTCTTTATTTTATTTGTCTCTAGACTTTTTCTTTTTACCATTGAAATTGCACAACACTTACAAAAGTTTGAGTTCTAATTTTTTCCTAACAATATTTATAGCTATTTTTACTTTAAATAATTTTTTTTGTTACAATAAAATGGACAAAACATTTTTTTTTTTTTTTTGTCAGGTTTTTAACCAATTTTGATATATTCTCTTTAAAAATTTTAGTTCTGGACGTTTGAGAGACTTAGTCAACAAAATTTTACACTTTCTAAAACACTTCTTGGTCTGGTAACCAGACGCAGGGCCAAGTTTTCACAATCTTCACAAATTACTCGATGAAATGCCCAAAAGCCGTCGGCGAATTTCTCCCAAATTCATCGTCGAAAGGATATGCGGGTTTGTCGATGAGGGTTTCCCGTTCCCAAAAAAAAAGAATCGGCCTTTGATGGTCCAAACAGCTAACATCAATCTCAAACAAAGCTAGTCCAGCCAGGCGAATGGGGATCAACCAAAAAAAAGGTTAAAAGTTCCAAAAAAAAATTGCAGCAGGAGCAGTCAAGATGCAATAGTAAAAGGCTCCAATAAGTGCAGCAGAAAAAAAATATATTGCTGAAGCAAAAAAAAATCAAAAGAAAAAAAAGCAAAAAAAACAACAAAAAAATAGAATCTAAAAAAAAATCATTAGCGACGGGATTCAATAGTCTCACCCCTTAAATGGCTCCAGAAAATTTATTGAAATAGACAATTTCACTGAGCCTAACTTCTATTTATAAAATAAAAAGCCTTGGAAATAATGCGCTAATTCAGCTAATTTTCGTTAAATTGTTGCGGGAACTGCGTATACGTATACGTACTAAAAACCAATACAAAAATAAAACCTTCCTCAACACAATCAAGCCAATGCTAATATGGATCTCAAGGCCAAGATCAAGCCCCACGGAGGTCCTATACAAGCACTTGGAGAAAAACCACAACTCCGACAGACCCACCCACACTATAGGAATAGCCTATCGGTTAGTGACGTCGCCTTGCAATCCGGAAGCCCAGGTTCGAATCCCGGACCGGTCGAAATAAATTTTATTGTTCTAACGCCTGATGTTATTCAAACGCGTGAACAAAAAATAAAAAAAATAGAAAATAAGAAAAAATAGAACAAAATTTGTAGCTAAATTGTAGCAAAAAAAATATAAAGCAGAAAGCAGAAAACCAGCGACAAGTCACCCTACAATCCCCCCCACCAAAATCAGGTTTGGGGGTTTCATAGAAGACCACAAAGCTGACAATGCCTGGAGCTGATTGAAATTTCTCTTACATACGAAGGTCCTTTGCATGATAAATACCAATTTTCTTCCCACTTAAGTCCTCTATTTCGTAGTAGCACGTTCCTATCTTCTTCCGGACTCTAGCTTTTAAAAATGGTGGTGCCAATTTGGAGTTATACCCCTTTTCAAAACAGCTTTGAGAAAAATTTCTCCTGTAGACCTCTTGACCTACAATGAAGTTAACAAGCCTAGATCGCAAATTGTAATTACGTTCATTCTGCTGCCGCCGTTTCTCCATATTTTTAGAAGCTCTATCTCTGATTATATCGAAGTTATCTCCACGATCAAATTTAATAGCCCTGTCTTCTAGCATCTCCAGTTTTCTGAGCAAAGAATAGGTATGCCCATGAGTTACCATGTGTTGACCGAAAGCCATAAAGTAAGGTGTAGTGCCTATCGAAGTGTGTATCGAAGAACGTAAAGAGCAAGCGATGCTGCTGAGGTACTCATCCCAATTACTTTGATCGTGTTTCAAGTAAGCCCTTATTGCGGACAGAACTGAACGGTTGACCCGCTCAGAGGCATTCGATTGGGGCGAATGAACAGCCGTAAAAACATGACGGATTCCGAAACTTGAAAGAAATTTGGAAAAATTACTCGACTTAAATTGGGACCCATTATCTGAAACAATTGTTTCAGGCGTTCCAAATACATGAAAAATCTTCTGCTCCAGATACTTGGTAACCACATCAGTGGTGAACTTCTTAACGGGTTCTAAAAAACAAAATTTGGACAAATGATCGACGGTAATAAAAATACCAACATTTCCAGACTTCGATCTAGGGTAAGGACCTAAAAAGTCTATAAACAGCTTTTGAAAACATCTTTCCGTTTCCGGTGTCTTTCCCATCGGTGGACGCATAACGATGTTCGGGTGTTTAGTTCCCTTGCAAATTTCACACTTATTAACGAAGTTCCGAACGTCATTTACTAGATTCGGCCAAAAATAAAATCTTCGAATTCTTTCCAACATTTTGTTTATGCCGCAATGAGACGATATGGGGTCGTTATGCGCTTTAATTAACAAGTCGTTAACCATTTCCTTGGGTATCCATAATTTCCAGGCGAAGTTATCCTGTAACTGCTCTCCGGTGCAGTGCTCCGCGCGTCTATAAAGGTAACCGTCAATAACTCTCAGATCCGGTGTCTTTACAATCGTCTTATTGACCGTTTCCAACAACCCGAGGTAATGTTCGCTCTTGAAGTGAGGCGATTCTAGATCGACAAATAATCCGGACCCATCTAAAGCCGTAGTCTCAATTCCGGACAGATCCTCCGTGTTGGCACGGGATAGTGCATCTGGAACTACATTTCTGCTACCTTTACGATGCTCTATATTGAATCTAAAGCCCTGAAGTCTCAAAGCCCATCTTGCCAACCGAGAATTGAGGTCAGTTTGGGACATGAGCCACTTCAATGACGCATGGTCAGTGATCACTGTGAACTCATGTCCTTCCACATACGCTCTAAACTTTTTAATGCTTAGCACGGCGGCTAAACATTCCTGTTCGGTGACAGAGTATTTGCGTTGGGCTTGATTGAGCTTCTTCGACATGAAGGCGATGGGAAACTCGTCGCCCTCCGCAGTTTTTTGCACCAGCACGCCTCCTATACCAGTACTGCTAGCATCACAGTGTATGTAAAACGGCTGTGAGAAGTCAGGACTATGCAGCACTGGGGCAGTGGACAAAATGGACTTTAATTCATCGAAAGCTAATTGCGCATTATCGCACCATACAAATCTACGATTAGTTTTGAGCAAATCAGTTAAAGGAGAGGTAATAGAAGCGTAGTTCCTAATGAACTTCCGGTACCAACCGGACATACCCAGAAACCGTCTTATTTGTCGGACCGAACGCGGCGGTGGAAATTCAACAATGGCAGATATCTTGTCAGGATCTGTTCGTATTACCCCGTTTCCTACGACGTGGCCAAGGTATTTGACTTCGGGAACGCAAAATTTCGACTTTTCAATATTAATAGTCAAGCCCGCCGACCGAATTCTATCCGCCACTTCCTTTAAAACTTCCATATGCCGATCGAAGGAGTCAGAGATTATCAATAAGTCATCCAGATAAACAAACACTTCCGTTCTCAAATGCGCCGGTATCACCTTGTCCATCAACCTTGACATGGTCTGTGGCGCGTTACAAAGGCCAAAGGGCATGACCTTGAAGTGGTACAAGGGACGGCCAGGAACGGTAAATGCTGTTTTATCTTTCGACGACTTATCGAGGGGAATTTGCCAGAACGCATCTTTGAGGTCCAAGCTCGTTATGTACTCGGCGCGAGGAAGTCTACTCAGGATGCCGTCTATGTGGGGCAAAGGATAAGCATCCTTGACCGTCACTGAGTTTACCTTCCTGCTATCCAAGCACAAACGAACTTTCCCAGGCTTGCGAACTAGCACCATTGGCGAAGACCAGGCACTTTCCGATTCTTCGATAACGTCCATCTCTAACATCCTATCGATTTCGGCATAAATAAGTTTTTCTATGGCTGGTGAAACCGGAAAGTGTCGTTGTTTAATCGGAGCTACGTCTCCAACGTCTATAACATGCGATATGACATTTGTTCGGCCCAAACCTTGCTTCGAAAACGATGGAAAGCTATTAATGGTAGATTGCAAACGACCACGTTCAATATCTGTCAAAGTTCCTAAGGTAGAAATCTCCGAAAGAACCGGTGAAAACAATCGGGTATTAATTTCCGATACGAGACCCATAGGTAATAAATCAAAAGCGCGCCAAAAATCGATGCCTAAGTACAAATCTTGCGACAGACCGGGAACAATATATAGTTTAATTGGCTTGGAAAGGCCTCTAAAAGAAATGGGGGTACTGATGACACCAGAAACAGGCTGACATTTGCCATCAGCTGTCTTTACAAAAGAGCTAAATTTCTTAATATCCTTACTTGACTGTAAAGCGTATAATGCAGCATTTGAACCTAAGCAACTAACAGAAGCTCCTGTGTCTAAAAGGCCGTTAATCATCTTACCAAGCAGTTCAACTTGCGCGTAAGGTCTTATATCATTAGGTTTGTCATATATGGAACTTAGCAGCAAATGCCGCGTATGATTAATTTGTCGCCAAAAATTCCTCATACGTCCGGTGGACCTCACTCTTCTAACAGAGCTAACTGCCTTACCAAAAATTTCGGCTCTTTTCGCATTATATTCCGCTAAGCGGACATGAAATGGTTTAAAATATGTTGGGGGATGTGGAGAAGATTTAGGTGGCGAACTGAGTTTTGAATCAGAAACAGAACGTAAAACTTTAACATTGTTGTTCGGGACTAAATCGCATTTTCCAGTCGGACTAATTGGACTATCATTCAGAGTTGTCAAAATAGAAGGTGTAGAATTGGGTTTAAGATCAGGTTGATTGTCGACAGTATTAACAGGGCTTAATAGTTACAGGGCCACCCACGCTGTCCGCAGAATTTTAATTCATTATGACTATGGATTTTTGCAGCATTAGCAAAAATCCATGATCAACGAAATTGTCGCAAATGGATTTTGTATATACAAAATCCATTTACCCCAACCAGCCACAGAGAAACAGAGATCAATGCAAATATCATTTGACCACCCATAGCGAGCCATAATGAAAACATATACTATGAAGAATTCATCAGCTAATTGTAAACAATATCATTTGACCACCCATAGCGAGCCATAATGAAAACATATACTATGAAGAATTCATCAGCTAATTGTAAACATTTATTTATTAAGCTAGCGTTAAGGAAAATTTGAAATAAAGATTTAGATAGACTTGAAACTTACACAAGAGAAGTTTGTATCTAAAACTGGCGCAGTCGAAAAAGATCCTACAAGGTATCCACGACTCAACACCATCCAGGAAAAGGATGAAAACATAAATCCTCGAAAAGGATTTACTTTCGGAATCCAGGAAAAGGTTTTGTCCGGGCAACAGGAAAAACCATACGACGGATAAAGGAAGAAAAAGGGATGAAAACATAAATCCTCGAAAAGGATTTACTTTCGGAATCCAGGAAAAGGTTTTGTCCGGGCAGCAGGAAAAACCATACGACGGATAAAGGAAGAAAGAGGGAGAAACATACCAGCTCTAATTTATGGTAACTAATAAGAAAATAATATTGAATATTAAGAAATTGTGAAAAAAAAATTGTGAAAAATTTACGCTAAAAAAAAATTGTTTCTGATAGCTCTAATTTATGGTAACTAATAAGAAAATAATAGTGAATATTAAGAAATTGTGAAAAAAAATTGTGAAAATTTTACGCTAAAAAAAAATTGTTTCTGATAAAAAAAAAATCAGCAAAGAAAAAAGTTTTAATTTAGACAAAAAAAATTTAAATAATAGTAAAATGGCGCTTAACGCAGTCACGGTTGACCCTATAAAGTATTTATCAAAATTACCGGTTTATAACGGTAGTTTTAGCGAACTCTACACCTTTATTGACTTAGTTGACAGAATTACGCAAATTTTAGAAACCTATGATGACTTGTCGAAGGGAATATTTTTAGACATAATTAAGTCAAAACTAAGTGGACCGGCTAAGGACATTTCCGAAATAAACAATCACCTTACAAGATGGACAGAGCTAAAAGAAACCCTTATTAACAACTTTGGCGATAGATTAACAGATGAACAGTTATATGATAAATTAAGATCAGTTAAATTTAAAACTAATGCAAAGAATTTTTATGACGAGATAATAACTTATCTCAGAAGACTTAACATGAAAACTCGATCATTACATCAAAACGAAGCGGGCTACAATGCTCTCATTGCAGCTAATAAAAGGGTAGCATTGGACGTATTTAAAAACAAATTAATTGAACCAATGCGTTCCATTATAATTTGTAGAAATCCAAATAATATCGAGAATGCGATGAAAATACTTTACGATACGAATTATGCTTTCTATAATCCTAATCCAATTCCAAATAAAAACGAAACAAATTCTACTCATGACAATAGAAATAAAAGCGTGAATCAAAATACGAACTTTAATAAAAATCAAAACTATAAATATCAAAATCAAAGACACAGACAAAATCAACATCAGAATCAAAATTATACCAGATATCAGGATCAATATCAAAATTATATTCCGAGACAGAATGATAGTAATAATCGAAACAACCCGTTTCAAAATAACACCGTTAGCAGTGATTCAACTAATCAGCCAATAAATGATAGTGATAGACCAACACCAATGGATATTGGAAATTTTTGTCAGACAGCCCCAATGAACTCACCTACATAGTAATTAACAAGTGCAAATTTTTGATTGATACAGGAGCCACAAACTCCTTAGTGAATCCAAATGTTTTTCATCAAAGTAAAATAGTACAATTAAAAGGACCAAAGGAAATGTTAGCTTTAAAAAATTCACATATAGTTACACATAAAGCCGTGGTGAAGGCTTTCAGGGAATTTAATTTGCCAAATCAAATGTTTGAATTTTATGTTTACAATTTTAATAATAATTTTGAAGGATTAATAGGCAACGACATTTTATTGAAAAATAAAGCGATTATAAATTACGAAGGGATGTATTTACTTCTAAATGGTTCAAAACTGCCATTACTTTCTGAGAAAATAACGACGAAAGTAAAGATAACTATTCCACCGGGAGAGCAAGATTGTAAAATATGTCTTCCTTTAGAAAATGGAGACGTATTAATTAATAATATTATGCAGGGTAATGGAATAATTCTCAATGAAGGTCTTTATAAATGTGAAAATGGAGAAGTGTGTGTAAAGATTAATAATAAATCAAATAAACCTATTGTTTTAGATACAGGAGTGATTTTGACGTATGAAGAAATTTCGGAAATTCATAATATTAATGATATTAGTGGAAAAATCAATAGCGAAATTATAGATGTTGATTCAGTTCTAAAGAAAATTAGAACCGAACACCTTAATTCTAAGGAGAGATTAGAATTGGAGAAACTAATTAGGGATTTTAAGGTTTTACTTTCTGATAATGGAAAATTGACTTTTACCCACGAAATTAAGCATACTATAGATACCACTGATGAAATACCAATAAGAAGTAAAATTTATCGGTACCCTTATATATACAAAGATGAAATCCAAAAACAGATTTTGGAAATGTTAAGTAATGGAATTATTGCACCGAGCAGTAGTCCATACAACAGTCCTGTTTGGGTTGTACCAAAGAAATCAGATGCATCGGGCATGAAGAAATTTAGATTAGTCATTGACTATCGAAAATTAAATGATAAAACCATTGAGGATAATTATCCGATTCCAAATATAACAGATATATTAGACAAGTTAGGAAAATCGAATTATTTTTCTATTCTTGACCTCAAAAGCGGTTTTCACCAAATCGAAGTCCATGAAAAGGACAGACAAAAAACTGCATTTTCAGTAGATAACGGCCATTATGAATTTAATAGAATGCCATTCGGGTTGAAAAATGCACCGAGCACTTTTCAACGATTGGTAGATAATATTTTAAGGGAAAATGTTTCGAAAAGGGAGTGTATGGTTTATATGGATGATATTATTGTATTTTCCAATGGACTAGAAGAACATGTAAAAAATTTGAAATCAGTGCTTAACAAATTAAGAAATGCAAGGCTCAAAATTCAATTAGATAAATGTGAATTTTTCAGGAAAGAAGTCGAATTTTTGGGTCATACAGTAAATGAAGAAGGCGTGTCCCCGAACCAAGCTAAAATTGAAGTTATAAGAAAATTACAAATTCCTAGAACTGAAAAGGAAATAAAAAGATTCTTGGGAATGACGGGCTATTATAGAAGATTCATAAAAAATTATGCACACATTACTAAACCCATGACTAAATACTTGAAAAAGGACTCGATTTTAGATATAAAAGATATAAATTACATCGATGCATTTAACATTTTGAAGGAAAAGTTGGTTCATGCTCCAATATTAGTTTATCCCGACTTCAGTTTACCTTTTGAAATTACTACGGATGCGAGCAATGTTGCTATTGGAGGAGTTCTATCGCAGAACGATAAACCGATTGCATACGTATCTCGAACTTTGAATGAACACGAAATAAACTATTCCACCATTGAGAAAGAATGTCTTGGAATTGTATGGTGTTTAAAACAATTTAGGCCATATGTCTATGGCAGGAAAATTAAACTTTTTACTGACCACAAACCACTAATATGGTTAAATAACTTAAAAGAGCCAAATTCGAAATTAATGCGGTGGAGACTTCAAATAGGAGAGTATGATTATGAAATAAACTATAAAGAAGGACACCTAAATAAGGTGGCAGACTGTCTTAGTAGAATTGAAATTAATAATACCATATCATCAAATCAAAATTTTAACAATAATGAAAATCTAAATTCAATTAAGGAATTGCAAAAACCAATAAATATTTATGACAATCAAGTTATATTTCAAAAAATAATATCAGGCGCTGTATCAATTAGAAACTCAGTCATACATAACCACAAAAGAAAAGTAATAAAGGCAAAGGAATTTGACGATGATTTCCTGAAAACAATTATAGAAAATCATTTTGATCACGAAAAAACAAACGCACTATTTGTAGATGATGACATATTTAATAAATTAAAATCAATCTTATTTAAAGATTATAGTAATCTAAAAATTGTCAGATGTCTCAAGAAATTAATTGATATCCTCGACGAGGAGTATTTAGAAGAGATAATCTCTAATGAACATTTGAAAAATAACCATAGAGGATGCAATGAAAACTACAAAGAAATTAAAGATAAATATTATTACCCATATTTGTATAAGAAAGTATCGGAATTTATAAACAATTGTGAAGTTTGTATGCTGTCAAAATACGAAAGGAATCCAGATCTAGTTCCTTATAAAATATCTGAAACCCCTAGAAGACCACATGAAATTATCCATATGGATGTATTTTATTCCATAAATAAAAGTATATTTGTTACCATGATAGACAAATTTAGTAAAGTAGCACTTATAACTCGTGTTACCAATAGATCAGACCCCGAATTTAGGAAATGCATCTTAAGATATTTAAGCTCTTATGGAAATATTGAAAAAATTGTAACAGATAACGAACTCGGAATGAAATCACATGGAATGATGGAGTTCTTAAAAGAAAAGAATATTGAAATTAACTTTACATCAAGTTTAAATCATAATAGCAATAGCGATATTGAAAGGCTACATAATACTATCAATGAACATTTAAGAATTCTCAAGCAAAGCAAAATTGACATTTCTATAGAAGAACAGATGATTCAAATAAATGGTTTCTACAACCATACTATACATAGTACAACAAATATAAAACCAATTGATTTTATTCAAGGGAAGATTAATGAATCTCAATACCCGGATATATATGATAGGATGCTAAAGAAAAAGGAACAAGTAATTAATAAACTGAATGAATCAAGGATAGGAGAAAAAATTCTAGAAGACGGCATCAATTATATCAAAGAGACTAGAGGAGGCAAAAATTATCAGAAATTCAGGAAAATAGAAGGAAGGAAAATTGACGACTCTCATTTAAAAGACCAAAATTCTAAACAAATTTATTATAAAACACATGTTAAAAAGAAAAAGAAATTCCAAAACGCACAGAACGTAAGATTCCCAGTGCAACAAACCACTAGAAGGGGTAATGCTGTTAAACGAAATAATTAGTAGCAACAATACAGGAGCATAAAATCGAATTTTAAAGATTACTGCATTAATTTTATACATATATATATATATATATATCTAAATAACAAATAATTATTATAATTGTCTAAATTGGTCTTCCTTGATCTTATATTCTATTAGATCACAATGACAACTTTGTTGGTACTAATAATTTTGATATATGGAATTCATGCGGAGAATATCGAAATAATCGATTTGGACAACAACAATGGTTATTTACCAATCAAAGTGGATGAAGTGCGGCTTATTGAGTATAATATGAAAGTATTACACATAATTAATATAACAGAACTAGAAGTTGCTAGAAACCAAATAGAAGTTAATATTAAGATGTTAAATGAAACGCTACCAAGTGACACAAAAAATGACTATATACATAGGACGTTGCTTAGGAATTTTAGGGAACTGGATACAAAACTTAAAGCTTTAACACCAAAAATAAGAAATAAAAGAGGATTAATTGACTTATTAGGGAAAACATTAAAAGTTATTGCAGGAACCATGGACAGTGAGGATGAAAAAGCAATCTATAATGCATTACATAATTTAGATACAGAAAATACCGAACTTATTAATGAAAATAACAAACAAATTAAAATAAACAAGGAATTACAGGAACAGATAGAAATTCTAAACAAAAATATTTTGAATATTGAAAGATATATTTCCAGCCAAATAAAAAGTCTTGTATTAAATACTCAGATTAGGGAACATTATTACTATTTGAAAGTATGTTTTCAAATACACAATGACATTAATTCTTTACTTCATTTTATCGACACAATAGAGGACGTTATTTTGACCAGCCGATTAGGTATCCTCACAAGAAATATTTTGACAGACCAAGAAACAAAACTGATAGAATCTGACGAAGAATTTAAAAATATTGATTTAGTGTCATTACTATATAAGCATAATATTATTATATTTACTCTATTAATTCCTAAATACGGAAAAGAAAAATATGAAAAATATCGTCTTTTTGAAATTTTGGATGATAAAAATGAAACAATTAGTTTTAAGCACAAAGAAATATTGTTAAAAGACGGTATTGTTTACGAATTTAATGAAAAATCGGAAAAAGCAAGCAATCTTGTAAAATTAAATGATGAATGTATTATCGATATTTTTACAAAATCCATAATAAAAAATTGCATTAGAATTAAGAAAAAAGCAGAAGAAACAATAAAAATTATAACGCCAGGCTCTATTGTAATACAGAAATTTCATAAAACCAAAATGAAAACTACTTGTGGTCATAATATTTTTGTAGAAGGAACAAAATGGATTAAATACAAAAATTGTACTTTATACCTTAAAAATCAATCTTTTACAAATGTCGAAAACACTATTAAACACCATTATTTAAACCCTGAGTTTATTAAAGCTATACCATTTACAAATACAACCAAAGAAGAACTTACTATGGAAATATTGGACACAAAAAATGTCCAAAATAGAAACAAAATTGAAAAACATCAAAAAGTGTCAAATTACCATTATACATGTCTGTATTTGTTAATATCAATTATAATTATACTTATTTCATATCAAAGTGTAAAAAGATTTAAGTTAAATCTATCATCGACTCCGAGGACGGAGCCCGAAACAAGCGTTGGGGGAGTTACAGGGCCACCCACGCTGTCCGCAGAATTTTAATTCATTATGACTATGGATTTTTGCAGCATTAGCAAAAATCCATGATCAACGAAATTGTCGCAAATGGATTTTGTATATACAAAATCCATTTACCCCAACCAGCCACAGAGAAACAGAGATCAATGCAAATATCATTTGACCACCCATAGCGAGCCATAATGAAAACATATACTATGAAGAATTCATCAGCTAATTGTAAACAATATCATTTGACCACCCATAGCGAGCCATAATGAAAACATATACTATGAAGAATTCATCAGCTAATTGTAAACATTTATTTATTAAGCTAGCGTTAAGGAAAATTTGAAATAAAGATTTAGATAGACTTGAAACTTACACAAGAGAAGTTTGTATCTAAAACTCTTAATCTGTGCTCGCACAAGGATTCTTTAGGGGTTTGCACGCACCTTTCGGTGCATTCGCTGAAGAGTTTTTTGAACTACAAACAGAACACTTTGGTCTATAAACATTTGAAGCACCGCATCCGTAGCAAAACACCCGGCGATCTTCCATACAATCGTGGTAGCGGTGCCCAGTTTTCTGGCAATTCCAACAAACCAGAGAAATAGCAGAAACCTGCTCCTCATTTTCCTCAGAAGATTCCAAAGGGGCATCCAAAATCTCGTTAATTTTGCCGCGATGGCCAACTGGTTTAGAAAAAGTCTGTTTCCTGGCAACATCTTGCATGAAAAACTCCCTACGGCGACAAATTTCACGTAAATGAGAAACAGAAGAAATGTGTAAATTGAGAATTTCATGTTGAATCTCCGGCAGAAGATTCCTTCTTAAAATTTCGACTAAAACATTCTCAGATAAAGGTTCAGATAATTTATCGGCAATGCTAACAATGGCCTCATAAAAGGTGTCAAAGGACTCACCAGACCGCTGCTTCCGGTCCCTAATCATCTCACGGAAGTCGACATCGGTGCGAGTGTCACGGTACTGTTTCCGTAAAGCCCTGCATAAATCCGGCCAACGAATCCTAGAAACCGACCTGTGGTACCGCCAGTAAAAATCACTAGCCTTAGCATCAAAAAGGGTAGAAATATGGCCACAAAGTAAGTCAAAATCACCATTCAGGGTTTGATTTGTCAATGCCTCAACTCTATATAAGAAATTGTCGATGGACATGCCATTAGAATCACCTGTAAATTTAATTCGCCAATTAAGAATAATATGTCCAGCCTTATCTGGACGTAAAGAAACATACGAATGGGATGATGGTTGTCGATCAGACGTAGGACCATGCCTCCTATCCTGGGAATGATTCAAAGGATTACCCCTATTATCGTCATTGTTATTCTCTGGCAAACCTAATAACCTTTCAATGGTTCGAACTTCAACAGGGGTTGAGGGTGGAGGAAAAACATGTCGGGACGAAATATTGTCCTGGGGAACAGTATTCAACCTACTAAAACCTGCAGCCAAATTAGTCTCGATGAGACTCGACAATCTTTGACTAACAGTCGCCAACAGCTCATCATGCTGTGCCCTCACTGCCTCTTCAACCATGCTCCTAATTGGATCAGTCTGACCGGCATCAAAATTCTGGGAAGTAGACGGGTTATCACCCTGATTCATTACAGTCGCAGCTACATCTGCTTCCTCATTACTGTGAGGAGAAGTCGTATTTTGAATACCAGAAGGAGAAGTCGTATTTTGAATCCCAGCTCGAGAAGAATCAAATTCCCTAGCTCTTTGTGTCTGTGACCTGGTACCCATGGGTGATGGAGCAATTCCTGCATGTGCCGCTGTGGACATACTAAGTGAAGTCAAAACGGTGTCACAAAGAGGGCAATTGGGGCACGTCTCAGTGTGATTTGTGAGACATGACTTATGAAATACGTGTCCACAAGCTGTAGTGTAAGAATAGGCCGCCTTAGCCACCGATGTACAACATATGCCGCACTCTGGATGACGACCAGTGTTCGACAAATCTTCCGAACTATGACGTAAAGGCATTATAAAAACCAAAATGTACGCAAAAAAAAGTTATAGTATTGATCGACCTTCACTATTCGAATCCGACTACAAATTCTAAGTAACTGCCACAATATTTCGACTTCGTTCAAATATAAATAAAAAATATACAGTAAAACCACCTAGAAATAGCTCTTTCCTGATCCCGGGGAAATCAAAAAATTTTGAAGGGTATAAAAAAAAGTAGAAAAATCACCAATCTCTTAAAATTCAGAAGAAATAGAAAAGAAGAAGCAAGAGTTGAGTTTAGACGGTACTAATTTGAACTTAAGACAAATAGTCTATTCCGGACTAAACTAAAAGAATATTTAGGGTATCAACATCATTAACAGCACCCTAACCGGTCTGGCACTAGCAAAAAAAAAAAGTCCAATGACAGCATTTCCAGATTAAAGAGAAGTCAATGTTGAAAATACAAAGGGATAGATTGGGGGATGAGTTGCGAATAGGTCGGCCTGACAATAGCTTTCAAATCCATAGACAGCTTCCAAACCTATACAACAACCAACCGATAGATATAAACTGAAAAAAAAAAGATCTCTAGAGGGAAAATGAAATATAGTTAAGGACCCACACTGCCTATTTGGAATAAAACCCAAAGATGGAAAAAAAATAATGAATAATTTGTGTGTCGGGCCCCACGTTGGGCGCCAAAATATAATGTAGCATACAACGCTAGGTCTAGTAAACCCCAAGATGGTCTGAAATGTTTGAGCTGAAATCAGCAGCACGCAGCTAGCTTCCGGCTTCTGTCTCGTCGGCAATGGGGAGGTTCTTTAAGGCTGAAAACTCAAACTATGGGATGTCTACACTATATTATTTTAAAAGTGTGCGTGCGAAAGATAGAAGAGAGGGAGAGAGAAATAGAGAGAGGAAAGTAAAAAAAAGGGGAATTTTCAAGAGAGGGTTTTGTCTACCACCGATGCAGAGATGTTCACATCGTAATACGCCCGCCCATCCATGACCAGGACTAAAACCCAAAGTTATATCATATTTATCCATTGGTCCCACTGTACCTACCCTTCAAATGTTTGTAGCCCCGAAATCACAAAACGGAAATTTAGCTAATATTCATTATGTTGTTTATTAAACAAAATCCAAAATAAACCATTAAAATTCTAGAAAAAGCTAACTTGAACTTTCACATAACCTTAATCCTAAACAGCATTAATAAATTCATTAAAACAATTTCCAGATAATTAAGGTTCATTGTGGCCTAGACCAAATCTAATTCAAGTAACAATAATTATTTAGATAGCAACTAGTCCAATAATAATTTAGGCAACAATGATTCTAAAAACAACTATCCCTTTACTTTAAAAACAGGAAACAAAACTAAAAGGCTAACAGCCTAGCTAAATGACAAATAAACCTAACCGGTGTATGTGCAATTTCAAAGAAAAAAAAAAAGCTGAAAAAAATATATCCCATTCGGGTATCATGGGGTTAATTTAAATCAAATGTGCATGCAAAATTTAAATATAAAAGAAAATGTAAAAGAAAAGTTAATGGCAAAAACTTTAATTAAGAATGAAAATCCATTTAAAATTTCATTCTGGTTCGGGGATATGAACCTGCGACCCACTGTGCCGTGGTGGATTACATTCGAAATTCATTGGATGTATGTATGTAGCTTTAATCAGAATTATTTCTCTGTATGGTACATTAAAGTGCACCAAGTGCTTTCTCTTCCTCCCATATACTGCCTTACCCACGAGAGTTACCAAACAAATATCATCCAAACCAAAATGGAATTATTTAAAAAAACAAAAATTATTGATCTAATTAATTAATTAGACAAAAAAAAATAAATTTTGAAAAGAAAAATTAAATGACCAAACCCGGGCTCGATCCCACGACCTCTCACTTCAGAGTCAGCGACCCCCACCACTGAGCCAACCAACCACTTGATGGGGTGATGGCTAAGCGGCCATTTGATCACTTTGAATGATATTTGCTTAGTTACACCAAAAAAACAAGGTGAATACCACGTTGAACTTCGGTGGGTATTAAAATCTAATCAAAAAGGGTGTTTAATTACTCACTTTGAAAAATGTCCCCCGTTGAAAGATCTTTCAAGTGTTCCGGTTCCGGGATATTTTCCAACACAGCGATTCCAAGGAGGTATTTAAAAGCGGATATGGACAGGAAATTGGTGAAATCAGCAACAAAGCACTTACACACTCACGCATTCAATGTCTATGTTTTTTTTTTTCCTTTTTTTTTGTCTTTAACCACTGTCTTTTACTTTCTTTTTAAAAAAAAAAATTTTAATTTTTAGCACAACAGTTTTAGCTAATTTTCTTTATTTTATTTGTCTCTAGACTTTTTCTTTTTACCATTGAAATTGCACAACACTTACAAAAGTTTGAGTTCTAATTTTACACTTTCTAAAACACTTCTTGGTCTGGTAACCAGACGCAGGGCCAAGTTTTCACAATCTTCACAAATTACTCGATGAAATGCCCAAAAGCCGTCGGCGAATTTCTCCCAAATTCATCATCGAAAGGATATGCGGGTTTGTCGATGAGGGTTTCCCGTTCCCAAAAAAAAAGAATCGGCCTTTGATGGTCCAAACAGCTAACATCAATCTCAAACAAAGCTAGTCCAGCCAGGCGAATGGGGAGCAACCAAAAAAAAGGTTAAAAGTTCCAAAAAAAAAATTGCAGCAGAAGCAGTCAAGATGCAATAGTAAAAGGCTCCAATAAGTGCAGCAGAAAAAAAATATATTGCTGAAGCAAAAAAAAATCAAAAGAAAAAAAAGCAAAAAAAACAACAAAAAAATAGAATCTAAAAAAAAATCATTAGCGACGGGATTCAATAGTCTCACCCCTTAAATGGCTCCAGAAAATTTATTGAAATAGACAATTTCACTGAGCCTAACTTCTATTTATAAAATAAAAAGCCTTGGAAATAATGCGCTAATTCAGCTAATTTTCGTTAAATTGTTGCGGGAACTGCGTATACGTATACGTACTAAAAACCAATACAAAAATAAAACCTTCCTCAACACAATCAAGCCAATGCTAATATGGATCTCAAGGCCAAGATCAAGCCCCACGGAGGTCCTATACAAGCACTTGGAGAAAAACCACAACTCCGACAGACCCACCCACACTATAGGAATAGCCTATCGGTTAGTGACGTCGCCTTGCAATCCGGAAGCCCAGGTTCGAATCCCGGACCGGTCGAAATAAATTTTATTGTTCTAACGCCTGATGTTATTCAAACGCGTGAACAAAAAATAAAAAAAATAGAAAATAAGAAAAAATAGAACAAAATTTGTAGCTAAATTGTAGCAAAAAAAATATAAAGCAGAAAGCAGAAAACCAGCGACAAGTCACCCTACACTATATAGCAGCTATATCCAAATCTGAACCGATCTTGGCCAAATTGACGAAGTATGTCGAAGAGCTTAACACAACTCTATGTTCCAAATTTCAGCAGAATCGGATAATAAATGAGGTTTTAATGGGCCTAAGACCCTTAATCGGTGGATCGGTCTATATGGGAGCTATATCAAGATATAGTCCGATATAGCCCATCTTCGAACTTAACCTGCTTATGGACAAAAAAAGAATCTGTGCAAAGTTTAAGCTCAATATCTCCATTTTTGAAGACTGTAGCGTGATTTCAACAGACAGACGGACAGACGGACGGACATGTCTAGATCGCCTTAGATTTTTACGCTGATCAAGAATATATATACTTTATAGGGTCGGAAATGGATATTTCGATGTGTTGCAAACGGAATGACAAAATGAATATACCCCCATACTTCGGTGGTGGGTATGAAAATATGCCAACTCATTGTTCAAAAGCCAAAATTTTCGTTGTAATTCTAATGAATTTTTTATAACGGTCTTATTCGACGTAATTGTCGTTTTTTAGGGATCTTTTCGTATGAAAGTAATGATGACACATGTGTCTGCATTGAAATATATGTACGTACATATACATATGTATTCCTCTTATTTCCATCTCCTTAGACATGCTCTGTTGTTATTATTTTTTATTTCCAATTTTGAAAATAAAACCGATAAGGTGATTTGTCTTATCAACATGACTTGTATACACATACATACATACATATATTAGAAAAATACTATATTTGTCCATAGGGGGGCACGAACATGAACAGTTTTATTAAAGGAAAACTGGCATAACTCAAAATTATAAACAAATGTCTGTATAATAAGCTTAAAAGAAAATAACTTTTTCAGGTCAATTTTATGACATGAACGATTGGTGTACCACAGTAAATTATCAATTATCATGTACTTAAGCTCCTATTATCATTTAGTCTATATGTAATACGCATGATAGGAATTTCATTTTTTTGTAATAAATGTTAATTAATTGATTTTGAGATGACACACTCTTGCTGGAATTTCTTATTTTATTGTTATTTTTAGTACATATACATACATAAATACATTTTCATGGAAGTGAATTTAAAAAATTTCCTTCCATCGTAACAACATCTTTATCATCTATTAGTTTATTTTATGACTTTTTAGCGATAGAACGAATTAAAAAATGCCGGATATGGTAGGTAATAATTTTATTGTTTTTTTCCGTTTGCCCTTAGTAACTATTTTTTCCAAGTATGTTTATGAATTTATTTGCAAGTTTTAGAAGGTCTAGAAGTATTCAAGTTCGATGAAGACCTCAGATTTAAAATTTCAATTTAATGTTTTCTATTTCAACAAGTAAAAGCGTGCTAAGTTCGGCCGGGCCGAATCTTATATACCCTCCACCATGGATCGCATTTGTCGAGTTCTTTTTCCGGCATCACTTCTTAGGAAAAAAAAGAATAAAAGAAAAGATTTGCTCTGCTATTACAGCGATATCAAGTAGTCCGGTTCGGACCACAATTAAATTATATGTTGGAGATCTGTGTAAAATGTCAGCCAATTCGAATAAGAATTGCGCCCTTTGGGGGCTCAAGAAATAAAATAGAGTGACCGCTTTATATGGGAGCTGTATCAGGCTAAAGACCGATTCAGACCATAATGAAAGGATCCGTCGTACAAAATTACAGGCAAATCGGATGGGAATTGCGCCCTCTAGTGGCCAAGAAGTCAAGATTCAAGATCGGTTTATATCAGGTTATGAACAGATTTGCGCCATACTTAGCACAGTTGTTGAAAGTCATAATTAAATACGTCATGCAAATCGGATAGGAATTGCGCCCTCTAGAAGCTCAAGAAGTCAAGTCCCCAGATCGGTTTATATTACAGTTATATCAGTTTATGGACCGATTTGAACCATACTTGGCACAGTTGTTGGATATCATAACTAAACACGTCGTGCAAAATTTAATTCCAATCGGATAAGAATTGCGCACTCTAGAGGCTCAAGAAGTCAAGACCCAAGATCGGTTTATATGGCAGTTATATCAAAATTTAGACCGATATGGCCCATTTACAATACCGACCTACACTAATAAGAAGTATTTGTGCAACATTTCAAGCGGCTAGCTTTACTCCTTCGGAAGTTAGCGTGCTTTCGACAGACAGACGGACGGACGGACATGGCTAGATCGACATAAAATGTCACGACGATCAAGAATATATACATATACTTTATGGGGTCTCAGACGAATATTTCAAGTAGTTATAAACAGAATGACAAAATTAGTATACCCCCCATCCCATGGTGGAGGGTATAAAAATAAATCACATGTGTCAAAATACATATACTAGCTGAACAGGGCCCGCTCTGCTGCGCCTTCTTTCACTCTCTTATTTTATCTGAGCCCCATACTGGCACGGTCAGGAAAAAAGTCCTGTTTGGGGGTACTGGTAAGGTCTTTCAGATATTCCGACCCTATGTGGATATCATATTGGTGCTGTACTCAAAAATTTCTTTCATTTGAGCCTTATATTGCTATGGACGGTAAAAATGTCTGGTTGGGGTTTTTTTTTGGGGGGGGGGGGGTGGTGCACCCCCATGAATCACCAAATTTCTATTCGCGTAAATCGCCTCACCCATCTCCGAGATCTGGCATTTTTGCAAAAGTGAAAGTGGGGGCTCGGCCCTTTTAAGTTTCGTTGTTAGATCGGCTTCATTCTTTTGGTTTTGATGGTGGATTGGAGTAGCCAACCCTTTTCCCCGAAAGTGTATATCAGATTCAAACACTACTCCCAAAAACCACATTTAAGCTACATTTTGCTATAGTCGGTATATATGTGTAGTTCAGGGGGGGGTTTATGAGATGAGTCGTCCCTGAAACACTTGGCCATAAAACAGACCCTGAAATGGTATCGGCATTGTGCTAGAGCACGATTTTGTTTGAGCCCCATAATGTCAAGCATTTTGAAGCTGGCGATCAAGACATTCAGGGTTGCGGGTCTCGTTCAGATCCACCCTAACTATTTTTTTTATTGTTTATCTACATTCAAAATCATATTTCAAAGCTATCACTTGAGATACCAGATTTTTAAAGATCCGCAGGGTCTCCTGTGTCTTTCCCAATTTGAGGGTAAAAAGTGTACTCTCCTGTCAAAGACCTTTTATTGATGTTCTATTCTATCCTGATCGGGCTTTATAATTATACCCTACACCACCATTGTGGTACTGGGTATTATTACTTTGTGCATTTGTTTGTCCGATCTTTATAAAATTTTGCATGACATGTTTTATTTGACCTTCTAATATGTGTGCAAAATTTCATGCCCTCTGACATGTGCTTTCATTTAAATACAATTCCATACTGCCCAAAGGGGTAAAAGTGTCCTGTTGGGTGGTGTTTTTACAGGTTTTGGATGGGGCGCCCCCATGTTTTTTGACCCAAAAATTCTATACCAATTTCGTGTTTTTGGGGTACCATAAGGTGGCATACAAAATTTCGCTTAAATCGGTGCACGCATCCCCGAGATCTGGCGTTTTTGAAAATTGGTGTATGATATCAAAAAAATTTAGTGTCCTATTTCCAGGTTTTTTATAATGTCTGCAAAAAAATCTGAAGACATTCCAAGACATGCGCGCTCGATTTAAAATTTACGCGGCTTGTCATTGGCGAACAGAGCATTATCTTTCACTTCTTAACACTTAAATAAGTCCTGTTGAAAGAGTACTTAAATAATACTTACTTTACTTTAATTGGATGTGACAGAACATATGTTCCACTAGGCGAACGTAGAATCGATTTCCAAGCACCTCGATCTTCTGCGCTCATTCTAAAATCTCTGACACCAAGTATCGAGGTGTCTCCCACCACTTGATCTTTCCATCGGGCATTTGGTCTTCCCGGTTTGCCTGTACCACCGTGTTTGTCTTCAAAAGACTTCTTTGCTGGAGCTTCTTCGTCCATTCTGACAACATGACCTAGCCAACGAAGCCGTTGTATTTTGATACGTGTAACTATGCTGTCATACAGCTCATACAGCTCGTGCTTCATACGTCGCCTACATTCTCCATTAAGGCAAACTGGTCCATATATTTTACGAAGAATCTTTCTCTCAAATACTCCAAGCACTGGGTCCGACATGAGCCATATTTGAGTTGAACGTCGGGGGGCTTAAAACAACCCATTGTTTCAAATTTCAGTGGAATCGGGTAATGAATAAAGCTTTTATTTGCTAAAGGCCCAAAATCGGCCAGATCGGTCTTTATGGCAGGTATAACCAAATATGGTCCGATTTATAGCTGTGGAGTGCTTACAATAGACGGACCGACAGACACATGGACATCGTTAAATCCCATTGGAACTTTACGACGATTCGAAATATATACACTTTTTAGGATCGGAAAGGATATTCCGTATGCAACACATGGGCGCCCCGGTAGCCGAGTTGGTAGCGTGCTTGGATTACCAGTGCAGGGGTCACGGGTTCGATTCCCGCCAGAAGCCTTGGTCTGTCACTACTGTGGTATCACAATGGACTTAAAAGCATTGTCTAAGTGTGGCTGTAAAGGACTGTCACTCTTACCTAACCTAACACATCGAAATATCCATTCCTGTGGTGGTGGGTATAAAAAATTTAAAAATAAATAAATAAACAAGTAAGAGCGTGCTAAGTTCGGCCGGGCCGAATCTTATATACCATCCACCATGGATCGCATGCATCAAGTTCTACGCGCGGTATCACTTTTTGGGCAAACAAAGAATATTGAATAAGAACTGTTATGCTATCAAGCTATTGATCGATTCAGACCATATTGAACACATATGTTGAAGGCCATGATAGAAACCGTTGTACAAAATTTGCCAAAAATCTGCCAAATCGGATAAGAATTGCACCCTCTAGAGGCTCAAGAAGTCAAGATCCCAAGTCGGTTTATATGCCAGGTATATCAGGTTATGCACCGATTTGCGCTATACTTATCACAGTTATTGGAAGTCATAACAAAACACCTCCTATAAAATTTCAGCCAAATCGGATGAGAATTGCATCCTCCAGCGGCTCAAGAAGTCAAGATCCAAGATCGGTTTATATGACAGATATAAAAGATTATTAACCGATTTGAATCATACTTTACACAGTTGTTGAAAGTGATACCAAAACACTGCAAACTCTGCACTGTGCAAAATTTCAGTCAAATCGGACGAGAATTGCGCCCTCCATCGGCTCAACAAGTCAAGACCCAAGATCGGTTTATATGGCAGCTATATCAGGTTATGGATCGTTAGTTATTGTTGGAAGTCATAGCGAAACACGTCGTGCAAAATTTCATTCCAATCGGATAAGAATTGCGCCCTCTAGAGGCTCACGAAGTCAGGACCCAAGATCGGTTTATATGGCAGCTATATCAAAACATGGACCGATTTGGCCCATTTACAATCCCAACCGACCTGCACTTCTTCGAAAGTTAGCGTGCTTTTGACAGGCAGACGGACGGACATGGCTAGATCGACTTAAAATGACATGACGATCAAGAATATATATACTTTATGGGGTCTCAGACGAATATTTCGAGATGTTACACACAGAATGACGAAATTAGTGTACCCCCATCCTATGGTGGAGGGTATAACAAGTAAAAGCGTGCTAAGTTCGGAGCTATATCAACTTATAATCCGTTTCGGACCATAAATGAATTGAATATTGAAGACCATAGTAGAAGTCATTGTGTAATATTTCAGTCCATTCGGATAAGGATTGCGCCTTGTAGGGGCTCAAGAAGCAAAATCGGGAAATCGGTTTATATGAGAGCTGTATCCGGCTATAGATCGATTCAGGCCATATTGGACACGTATGTTGAAGGTCATGGGAGAAGCCGTTGTAATTTCAGCAAAATCGGATAAGAATTACGCTCTCTAGAGGCTCAAGAAGTCAAGATCCCGCATCGGTTTATATGGCTATATCAGGTTATGAACCGATTTAAACCATACTTAGCACAGTGTTTGGAAGTCGTAACAAAACACTTCATTAACATTTTCAGCCATGAACTGATTTGAACCATACTTAGCACTGTTGCTGGAAGTCATAACAAAAAACTTCATGAAAAATTGCATCCAAATCGTATGAGAATTGCGCCGTCTAGAGGCTCAAGTAGTCAAGATCGGTTTATATGACAACTATGTCAGGTTATGAACCGATTTAAACCATACATAGCTCAATTATTGAAAGTCACAACAAAACACTTCATGAAAAATTTCATCCAAATCAGATAAGAATTGCGCCGCCTAGAGCCTCAAGAAGTCAAGATGAGATATCGGTTTATATGGCAGCTGTATCGCTGAAATTTTACACTGTGACTTGTGTTAGGCTTTTCGACATCCGTGTCTTATATGGTTCAGATCGGCTCAATGTCCGGGCCGAGTTTGGTCCAAATCGGACTATATTTGGATATAGCTGCCACGGGTGCATATGTAAGGCATTTTTCACCAGATTATGACGTAAAGTGGTTAACATATATACCCGAGGTGGTGGGTATCCAAAGTTCGGCCCGGACGAACTTAATGTCTTTTTACTTGTTATACCCTCCACCATAGGATGGGGGGTATACTAATTTCGTCATTCTGTTTGTAACTACTCGAAATATTCGTCTGAGACCCTATAAAGTATATATATTCTTGATCGTCGCTACATTTTATGTCGATCTAGCCATGTCCGTCCGTCCGTCTGTCTGTCGAAAGCACGCTAACTTCCGAAGGAGTAAAGCTAGCCGCATGAAATTTTGCACAAATACTTCTTATTAGTGTAGGTCAGTTGGTATTGTAAATGGGCCATATCGGTCCATGTTTTGATATAGCTACCATATAAACCGATCTTGGATCTTGACTTCTTGAGCCTCTAGAGTGCGCAACTCTTATCTGATTTGAATGAAATTTTGCACGACGTGTTTTGTTATGATATCCAACAATTGTGCTAAGTATGGTTCAAATCGGTCCATAACCTCATATAGCTGCCATATTAACCGATCTTGGGTCTTGACTTCTTGAGCCTCTAGAGTGCGCAATTTTTATCCGAATGGAATGAAATTTTGCACGACGTGTTTTGTTATGATATCCAACAATTGTGCCAAGTATGGTTCACATCGATCCATAACCTGATATAGCTGTCATATAAACCAATCTTGGGTCTTGACTTCTTCAGCCTCTAGAGGGCACAATTCCTATCCGATTTGGCTGAAATTTTGCATGACGTATATTATTCTTACTTTTATCAACTGTGTTAAATAAGGTTCAAATCGGATCATAACCCGATATAGCTGCCATGTAAACCGATCTGGGATCTTGACTTCTTGACGGATCCTCTCATGACCATCAACATACGTGTTTATTATGGTCTGAATCGGTCTATAGCCCGATACAGCTCCCATATAAATCGATCTCTCTATTTTACTTATTGAACCCCAAAGGGTACAATTCTTCTTCGAATTGGCTGACAATTTACAGAGGTCTCCAACATATAAATTAATTGTGGTCCAAACCGGACCATATCTTGATATCGCTCTAATAGCAGAGCAAATCTTTTCTTATATCCTTTTTTGTCTAAGAAGAGATGCCGTGAAAAGAACTCGACAAATGCTATCCACGATGGAGGGTATATAAGATTCGGCCGGGGCGAACTTAGCACGCTTTTACTTGTTTTTATATCACATTCGTATTCTACACCTTAAGATATTTCATTTAAGTCCCATATTGCATCGGAAGTTCTATACGTCCGTTTGGGTGAGTTTTAGGCATGGGGTATCCCCCGGGTACTTGACCCCAAATTTGAATATGTGATAAGCGCTCAAGGGTTTTGGGCTACTATTAATGTACAAACTAAAAAATCGCATAAATCGTTGGACTCAACGCTGATATATCTCGGTATACCGCAAAATATGCTGACCCTTCGTCTTCAATTTGGGCCCTCAAAAAGTTTAGCCAACGAACTCTTCAAACTCTTTTGAGTTTTTGCTCTTTCCCAGCCCCCATATTGGCTGTTGCACAGTGTACTAAGACTCTTGTACTGTATACCAAGTTAAGTTTATTTTATACTACGATTTAAGATAATATTTCCCTAATATTAAGTAAAAATTTTTCATCAAAGAAATATGTTTCCTAAAGTTAAGACAATTTCTTTCAATTTGAAGCATAAAATGGCAGAAGACGTCATATTTGCCATTATTCCCAAAACCTATTTATTTCAAAACATGTATTATAAAAACGCAAAATATTTTTGTTATGAACTTTTTTTGAGTACAAGAAGAAATTGTGATGTTTTTATTATATACGTGATCTATTTCTTTCTTTCACATTAATTTCAAACTCAGCTTTGATGGTCATCGACCCATAATCATATCAAAAAACTTAGCATTACTAATCAATACATATGGAAACTGTGTGCGTCATAATAAGAAGTGAAATTAAAAGGGGGACAACAACTCTTCACAACGTATGCCCATCCCCCATTGATTCTAAACGGAAATGGGTAGCTAAACATGAATTATTCTATTGTAAACGGAATGATGCGCAACATTACAATACAAGTCTGTTCTGAAAGGATTTATTCAGTATTTTTGATTTTTTTTCATTCTTTGAAATAATTTTATGTTTTTGTGAACGTGCCTCCGTTTGAATATAGTCAGGCAAAAGTGTCATTATGTTTAATCTGAGAGACCTCAAAATTTCTTATCAAAAATCTTGGGGGGAAATTTTTTTGACGCAAATTCAATTGTTTACGACAAATCTTAAGAACGTAGAACAAAGCATGAGAACACGAAATAACAGACTTCATCGCAAAATTTTTGACATTATGCCATTTTGCATTCAAAATTTGATGACCATATAATAATACCTTGACAGCAGCCTTGGATGGCGCTCATGCAGATAAAAGCATTCGAAGCCAAGTTTGAATAAATATCGATCTAAAGAAATGTTTTCAACAAAACATTACTTAGCAGACAATGCTGTACAACAGTATGCACAGATTTATTGCCATTGTATTTTTTAGATTTGCAAATGAAAACGACTTCAAAAACGGGGTAAATCTCTTTCATATCAATGAGTGCTGTCCATTTCAAGTTTAGCATAATTATATGGCTGATCGGTCTATATGGCAGCTATATCCAAATATAATCCGATCTGAACCATATTTGGTTCGGATGTGGGGACTCACAGTTTCAAATTTCAGCAAAATCGGGTAATAAATAAAGATTTTATGGACTTCAGACCCTTAATCCGCATACCGATCTGCATGACAGCTATATCTTAATATAGTCCGATCTGAACCATATTTGGATCGGATATCGGGAGGCTTAAAATAAATCACTTTTCCAAATTTCAACGAAATTGGGTAATAAATAAAGCTTTTCTGAGCTTCAGACCCCTAATCGGCATATCGGTTCTATGACAGCTAAATTTAAGTACAGTCCGATCTTTACCATATTTGAATCGGATGTCGGGTGGCATAAAACAACTCACTGATTCAAATTTCAGCGAAATCGGGTAAAAAATCCAGCTTTTTTGGGTTCCAGACCCTTAAACGGTAGATCGGTCTATATGGCAACTATATCTAAATATAATCCAATCTGAACTATATTTGGATCGGATATCGGGAGGCTTACAACAACTCGCTGTTTCAAATTTCAGCAAAATCGGGCAATACATGAAGCTTTTATGGGGTTCAGACCCTTTATCGGCGGATCGGTCTACATGGCAGCTATATCTTAATATAGTTCAATCTGAACCATATTTGTATCGGCTATCGAGAAGCTTACAACAACTCACTGTTTTAAATTTCAGCAAAATCGGGTAATAAATAAAGCTTTTCTGGGTTTCAGACCATTAATCGGCATATCGGTCTATAAGACAGTTATATCTAAAATCTGGTAATAAATAAAGCTATTATGGGCTTCAGGCCCTTTATCGGCAGATCGGTCTACATGGCAGCTATACCTTAATTTAGTCCGATCTGAACAATATTTGGATCGGATATCGGGAGGCTTACCACAACTCATTGTTTTAAAATTTCCACGAAAGCGGGTAATAAATAAAGCTTTTATGGGCTTCAGACCCTTTATCGGCAGATCGGTCTATATGGCAGCTATATCTAAATATAGTCCAATCTGAACCGTATTTAGGTCGGACGTCAGGAGGCTTACAACAACTTAAATTTGAACGAAATCGGTTAATAAGTAAAGCTTTTATGGACTTCAGGCCCTTTATCGGCAGATCGGTCTTTTTCGCAGCTATATCCAAATATGGTCCGATTTGGTCCGATCAAGAACTTAACATGCGTATAGCAAAAAGACGTATCTGTGCCAAATTTCATCTCAATATTTCAAACTTTGAAGGCTATAAAGGAATTACAACAGACAGACACATGGACATCGTTAAATCACCTTAGAATTTTACGACGATCCGAAATATTTCGATGTGTTGCAAAAGGAATAAACAAACCCCCTATCTTATGGTGGCAAGTATAAAAAAAGGTTATATGGATTTCATTTCCTTGGGCCGCACTCGGGGTATTTGTCCTGCTGGTATAAAACGAGCGGTGCTGCGCTATTGTTGTCTCGGAATTTCCTCTCGGCAACTATCACAATAGAGGGTTTAGTCAGTTCTCTGAAGCGGCGATTAGTGTACTCTCTGAAGTCGACCCAATTGGTCTTCTTTTGATTGATAAATGTCCGGCGCTCAGAGGTTATGAAGTCGTGTAGTTGGTCAATGGTGAGAATTATGGGGAGGTGGTCTGACACCAAAGAGAAGACGGCTTGCCAGGTTACGTCACTCAGGAGATCAGGGGATGCAATGGAAATGTCTGGCGAGCTGCTACACAGAAGGCGATGACGACGACACTTGTGACTCGCTACTGTCTATCTTCGCAAAGCACATTCACTGGCCTAATACATGGTACATGCGACCTTTTAACTGTTCAGCTACCTTATTGAGAGATCAGAGTTACAATACAGCAGAACGTTGATCCCGTAAAGTGATTCGTTTAAATCTCACCGGTTACGTCCTGCCGCAAAAAAGGAACAGGGGTAATCTTCTCACTTATCAAAGAGTGCTGTCCGATTTAAGGTTTAGCTCAATGATAGCCGAGTCGGAACTTCATGCAGCAATGTGACACCTTTTGGAGAGAAGTTTTTTTAAAAAGTACCTCACGAATTTCGCCAGCTTTAGCGGGGTATAACAACCGCTGACATTGTTATACCCACCACCATATGATGGGGGTATACTAATCAAGTCATTCCGTTTGTTACACCTCGAAATATTCGTCTTAAACCCCATAAAGTATATATATTTTTGATCGTCTCGACCTTCTGAGTCTATCTAGCCGTCCGTCCGTCTGTCGAAATCACGATAGCGGTCGAACGCGTAAAGCTAGCCGCTTGAAATTTTGCACAGATACTTAATTTGCATGTAAGTCGCTGGGGATTACAAATGGGTCATATCGGTTCAGATTTAGCGATAGCTCCCATATCCGCTGATCTCCCGATTTACTTCTTGAGCCCCTAGAAGCCGCAATTTTTGGCCGATTTGGCTGAAATTTTGCACATAGTGTTCTGCTATATCGGTCTATAACCTGATATAGCTCCCATATAAACCGATCTCCCGATTTGACTTCTTGAGCCTCTTTGGAAGCCACAAATTTCGTCCGATTTTGATGAAATTTTGAACATAGTGTTCTGCCATGACTTATAACAACATTGCCAAGTACGGTTCAAATTGGTCTTTAACCTGATATAATTCGCATATAAATCGATCTCCCGATTTGACTTCTTGAGCCTCTGGAAGCCATAAATTTCTTCTGATTTGGCAGAAACTTTGCACATAGTGTTCTCAGATGACTTTCAACAATTGTGACAAGTACGATCCAAATCAGTCTCTAACCCGATATAGTTCCCATATAAACCGATCTCCCGATTTGAATTCTTGAGCACCTTAAAGCTAAAATTTTTGTCCAATTTAGCTAAAAATTTTTACATAATCTTCAGTTATAACTTCCAACAACTGTGCCAAGTACGGTTCAAATCAGTCTATAACCTGATATAGCTCCCATATAGACCGATCTCACGATTTTATTTCTTGTGTCCTTAAAAGCCGCAATTTATGTCCGATTTGGCTGAAATTTGGCATATGATGTTCTTTTGTGACTTCCATCAACTGTGCCAAGTACGTTCCGAATCGGTCTATAATCTGATATATCTCCCATATAAACCGATCTCCCGATTTAACTTCTTTAGCCACAATTTTTGTCCAATTTAGCTGAAATTTGGCATGTGATGTTTTGTTGTGACTTTCAATAACTGTACTTAGTAAAGTCCAAATCGGTCTATAACCCGGCACAGCTCTCATATAAACCGATCTTCCGATTTGACTTCTTGAGTCCTTACAAGCCGCATTTTTTTGTGGGATTTGTCTGAAATATTGCATACGATGTTCTGATACGACTTCTAAAAACTGTGACAAGTACGGTCCAAATCAGTCTATAACCTGATATATCTCCCATATAAACCGATCTCCCGATTTAACTTCTTTAGCCCCTGGAAGCCACAATTTTTGTCGAATTTAGCTGAAATTTGGCATGTGACGTTTTGTTATGACTTTCAATAACTGTACTTAGTTAAGTCCAAATCGGTCTATAACCCGGCATAGCTCTCATATAAACCGATCTCCCGATTTGACTTCTTGAGTCCTTACAAGCCGCAATTTTTTGTCGGATTTGTCTGAAATTTTTCATATGGTGTTCTGATACGACTTCTTAAAACTGTGACAAGTACGGTCCAAATCAGTCTATAACCTGATATAGCTCCCATATAAACCTGTCTCTCGATTATCCTTCCTCGGTTCCTAGAAACTTTACAGAAGTTTGGTATGTAGAACAAACTTATACCTTTCAACTAAATTTATTTTGTATAAATTTTTAGCAGAATCCATGGTGGTGGGTTCCCAAGATTCGGCCCGGCCGAACTTAGTACGCTTTTACTTGTTTAAAATGGCATAATTCCTCATAAATACCACCACTGAAAATTTTTCTGATGTTCTCGCCAGGGTTCGATCTCTGGCGTTCAACGTCATAGGGGGACATGCTAGCCTATGACACTTCCTCTGCGCTACGATGGTGATAATTACTATAGTAGGTTAGGTTAGGTTGAAAAGGGGGTGTGGATATTAATCCGCCCCATGCCACTATGGAAATACACCTAAGCCAGTAATCGGCTTATTGTGCGGTCTAAATACTAAAAAGTAACCTTGAAAAAGAAAATCTAAGGGAATTCCGTGCTACTTACAAAATCTTTGTTTTTCATGCCACGCCCCTAAGTTGGTTCATGTCTGGTATTGTGTTCCCACCTAAGTGATAGTATCGGTTAGGCCCGAAAGCCGGGCAATGACATAGGAAATGTTCAAACGTCTCATCATCTTCTGCGCATGCCCTACACAAGCTATCACTTACCGCACCGAGCACTGAGCTCGTAGTCCTATGTGTCCCGTTATGATACCGAAAGCTATACTGACCTCCTTCTTACTTCCTTTCAGTAATAGCCTCGTCTTCTCACGATCTGGACCTCCCCATAGGATTTTCGGCATCCTACCGACCGTTTCGCTGTAAATAAAAGATGAACTGACACAATTCGCTTTCTTTTCGCCTTAAAATCGCTAGCTGTATACTTTTGCCGACCACTGTCAATACACATGTACCTACACATGAATTTTATTTTCTATAAAGAAAGAAAGCAGAGATTTGACACGAGTTTAATTTTTTGTGTCTATTTTTTTACTGATAATAAAGTGTTTTTCGAAATTTTTGTTGTACTTTTTAATATTGAAGGAAACAAATACGTATGGGATGTTATAAATAAAACTAAGATTTGCCGATTTCAAACAGTTAAGAAAAATCATCCGTTGTGAGAAGTAAGTTGAGAAGTGTATTGCTGTCGATCCATTAGTGAAGCCTATTTGTGTGATTTTTCTCAAAGTGTATTCAAAAGAATAATTAAAACTAATGGAAAAGGACGCTTTGGTTTAAAAAAATTATTTGTTTTTGTTTTTTCAAAGTGTTTGTGTACTGATGATTGAATTTTGTACCACCATTCATGTGGTCAAATTTTGGAAAACGTTTTCCTTATGTAACAGTGATAAGGCGAATCGCTTTACTTCTTATTGTGTCTCATCCATTGTCTGCAATTGTTGTCAATGCAAACGAGTTATCAGTGTCAAGCAATGTAAAAACGCTTCCCGATTTAATGTATATCGATTGCTTCTTCTACATTTATAGTGTTCGAACAGCATGTTTTTGCTGACATTGAGCGAAAATGTCAAATTTACAGTCAAAATTAGTGTGGTTAAGTGTTTTTAGAAAAACTGTCAAAATACACGTGCATCTTGTCAATATACACGTGAAGGTTGTCAATATACATGTGCAGGTTGTCAACATACACGTGGAAGGCTGCGCAATTTTTTTTTTATATTTGATCTGACAACCAAAGTCAAATATTCGAATATTCCAAAATTCCTTCGTCATCGCGGTCCTCCTTGCAGCTACTGCACCATCTTACGATTTTGATCCTATGACTCGACTACTTAGTGACAAATATCTATGATCTAACTGCATGATCTTGAATGAGATAGTTCCACTTCAGTGTCCTGTTCTATTTCCTCCGATATGAATTGAAACACCTACGAATGTATGGGACAAAAACGGCTTTGTAAACGGAAGATAGTAATTTGTTTGGTTCCAAAAGATTACTATCTTTGATCTTAGTGGATGACCCAATTATCTGGTTGACTTTAGATATAGATCCCCCACACACAATACTAAAGTAGACATATTCCTCTGTTTTGAAGGCCACCATAGCGCAGAGGTTAGCCTATGACGCTGAACGCCTGGGTTCGAATCCTAGCGAGAACAACAGAAAATAAATTTTCAGCGATGGTTATCCTCTTCTAATGCTGGCAACATTTTTGAGGTGCTATCCCATGTAAAAACTTCTCCCCAAAGAGGTGTTACACTGCGGCTATCACTTTATTAATGGCACTGCACTTTTCTTGGTAGTCACTTCGTTCTCACCTCCGGTTGCTTCGACGTCTCAAAAGGAAAAGAAAGATTTTCCCTCCTGTTCCAGTGGCTTGCGTTGTAGTTTTTCCCATTATGGCTTTCTTCCCAGCCAGAATTTCCTCTGATGGGCCAAATGACAACCTCGCAACCAACTGTCATTCAGACAGGGGTCGTGATTAATGGCTAAGCAGCTGAGTACGTTCGGCAATTGTCCGCTACATGGCGCTTTGAGCGACATCAAGGCGCATGCGACACTGCACGCAATCGGACTCGGCTATAAAAAGGAGGCCCCCTATAATTTAGCTTATACATGAATCGGACGGCACTCATTAATATGTGAGAAGTTTGCCCCTGTTGCTTAATGAAATGTTCTGGGCAAATTTGTAATTTGCAAATGGTATATAGCGTCTTGTCTGCGGAACGTGGTCTGAAGTTAATCATGTCACGTGAGATGGTACGTAGGGCTAATAAACGTGTTGCCTGGGGAATTAAATAGTCGAGCTTGTAACCCATCGGCCACTCCTGCCTTATCGTAGTTGGGTTATTTTGACTATATAGCATACATTCTATATCGTCATCATTGATTGTTTCTGGAGTATCCACGTCACCGCCAGTTTTGTTAAGTAGTTCAGCTAGTAACCCATAAGTTCCTCCTGCCTTATGTTACTTCAGATGGGTTAGCAGAGGAACACCTCAAGGAAGTGAACGAGATAGTTCTACTTTAGAATATAGCCATTAACAATATATTATCTCTGGACGAAAAAGATGGTCGCGTATGCTGATGACGTGGCTATTGCGGTTAGGAGTAATTTTCCAAGCACTCCTACATATATACTTCTGGAAGCTCTACGTGCAACAGCAAGAGAGCTATTGGCAATCTGGGAGTTTAAACCGTGTGTCGTACAGTGAGGCGGTATGTAAAACCGGCTGCATGCAGTTGTCAGATCTATAATGTTATATGGTTGTTGTTGTAGCCATATTTTCCGTCAAGCTCCTGTAGGTGAGCAAGCTCTTTCCGGTCCAAAAACCCACCGCCGCGGGAACAGGGAGACCCATTGATTATTTAGAGGCGCCAATAAATCGCCTTGTCATTTCGAGCATCATAGGCACTCAGTATTTGTGCAAGAGCCGATAGCTCGCAGCTAAGATTCTCGTGACAGCAATGAACACCACACAGATCAGACCTCAGACTTTCCAGCCTAAATATGGTGTTGTGGTCTGGTGGGCGGCGCTTTAAAAGTCCATCTACTGTTCAATACTCTGCCGTATCCGAGGGATGGCTTGTTTGTGCATCACAGCTGCACTGGGGACAACATCTGATGCACTGAATTTAATTTTACATCTAATGCCTTTAGCGATATGTAAGCTAGATTTTCAGGATCAGACCCGAAGGGCAACGAAACATTGATGATCGCATGCGGGGAGTTTGGAACATTCCAAAATTATGTGGCCAAATCTAGACTTTAAGAGCTCTACCGCTTTGCTACCGTTGGCTAGAACAGATGTCTCAGTCAGTGTCCGTCATGACATCCTCAGATTTATTTCATGGTATGTTGCAGGCCACCCTAATGTGTTGGTGGCAGGGAAAGATGACACCGATTGCATGAGGGGGTGGGGGGGTACGGTGTGATGGTGGTTATGGTTATTTCCATGATCGGCTGGTTCGATGCACGCCACCACCGATATCCAAAAGTTGACGGTTTCGCCGATAGGGAGATATTCCCAGATGAAGAACACACGTTTTCTTTTAAAGATTTAATTTTTAATTCTGGTGTGTTCTGCAGTGGGCTTCTGGTGGATGGATCGTGGTATCGTGGTGGTGGCGTGCGAGTGAATGGGGATGTGCGTAAAGTTGGCTGCGAACATCATGCCGATCGAAGCCAGGGTTGGTTAACAATTAGTGAATTACGTGATGATACGCTAGGTACGTTGGCGTAGGGCGTAATGAGTGATTTTGTGAATTCAGTGCGGGTATGGACTTTAAGGCACGGTGGACATTGAAAGGCATTGATTGATATGCTATGGGGTATCATGTATGCTATTACCCCCAAGAAATTACAATGGTCTTGTGATTTTTATTTTGGCCAGGACCATGAGAAATCTGCACGATTTGTTCGAAGATTGGTCGTACGACCGTAAATGTATGTCGATAATGTGGCCACGTTAATCGAAATCGACCCCAGTGGGAAAAGGACGACCGATGTATTTGGGGAAAATGAGAATGGGCCTAAAAGAAAATAGCTAAAGAAAATGGTTGTGGCTGGAAAATTGGCTTGTGGCGGGAGGGTATGCGGGGATATATAAGCCTCATGAGCAAGCGAAAGAGCCATTCTAAGCCCAGCCAGTGAAACTGATCGTAGTCAAGAAAAAAAAAAAAAAAAAAAGAAATATTCATCAGTGTTTTTTTTTTGTTGCCGATTTTATTTAAAATAATTAGTTTGTGTTAACTCATGCCTTTGTAAGTAACAGGTGTAGTGTTTATTGAGTGTGTGTAAAAGTAATTTGTTGTATTTTTGCCAACTTTCATAGCTGCACTGGTTTTCTGAGGACGGACGGCCAGTGCTTGTTTCTTTTTTGCGTGTGTGACGTTACATATTTGAGATTGGTGAATTCGCCATCCAACACGACTCATTCGTTGCCAAACTGCCAGTAAATTGCCCGCGAAAGTTGATTCTAGATCCTGTGTGCTTTGCCCTTGGTTGCAGCAGCCGTGGAACCAACAATTGGTTAGCTACCATCATTTTATTCGGTTTGCCAGTAGCTCTACTGCAACTTGCGGCAGGAAACTGTGGCGTGTCGCGTGAATTGAAGCTCTGGTGAGCGTTTTGCTTCCCTCTCCGTCTGTGAAGACCGCGGGAGCGCTTCTGAAACGTTGGAAGAAGATTGTTAATTTGTGTCAAAAAAAATTAAGGTAAAAGTAGATTCTGTTACCTGTGTGTGTGTCGTCCACCTATATCCAAGATTTCGTCCAAGTATATTCAGTATTGTGGCTGAGCGCTAGCTGCAAAGAAGAAGTTGAAAAATCAGTAAGAGCTAATTTTTTTTTTTTATTTGGACAAGAGAAACCATTATATACTAAAGAAAAAAAGAGAAAAGAAGAAGAAAAACAGATCCTAGGTTAGTTTTATATTTAACGTAGTGTTAATTGTTGTGTTTTGTAAAAGGAATAATAGCCTGAGGCTAAGAGAAATTGTGCCTCCCAGGGGGATTATATTGAATTGTCTATGAACCTTGTTTAGTTTTTTTTTGTTGTGCCGAGAGAAGACATTAACGGCAAAAGATAACCAGATAAGCGAGCTCGTTTAGTGGTAGGTAATTTCTATGCGCTGGTATTAAAGCGAAAGACAAGGTTAAAGAAATATTCGGTTAGTCTCGCCTTAGGTGAATTGGGCAAAAAAAAAAAAAAAGGGGGAATTGTTTGTTTTGTTTTACCAGGTATTATTCTTTGTTTGTTTTGCAAAAAAAAATAGTTGTAAATCCAGGTTAAGAAACAAATGTATTTTTATGGCAAAATTTTCATATAATTTTAAGTTTTTTTTTAGTTAATAAAATATGTGCTGATTGTAATGTGTAATAATTAAAATGACTATGTGTTGGTAAATTTGTGATTGCGGGGGCAGCGCGATGAAGTAGGTGCATAGCTTTGTGTGTGGAATTTGGGGTCCAAGTAGAAATATGGTAAGTGGATGCCTTGGACCATGGTTGGGCGGGCTAGCGCGGGATTGTGACATCAAGATCCCTGTGAAGAGTGTTTCCCCTTGAGTTTTTTTTTGTTCGCTAGTGGTAAAGTTTTGGATGTGAAATAGTATCCCCCTCATTTTTTCGATGTTTGTGTGCAGGGTTTGTTTTGGCGGGTTGAGGCCCCTAGCCCTGAAAGTCTCACCACAGCTAACCGGTAGCCATTTCAAACGCCGACCAAGCGCACACATAACAGAGATGGCGCCCAAACGAAAAGTAAGACAGAAAATACCTGATGCGCGTTTCAGAATGGCGATGTGAATAACGCCTTTGTTTAATGTGATATTAGGTTAGTTAAATCTGTGCAATAAGACCGACGCACATAGCCATAGAATGATAGTGTTGAGAATAGACCAAAAGAAAATATACAAATGTTTTTACAAACTATGATATTTTATTGCAACCAACCTTGTAAAAAGCAATTTATGATGTGCAATATTAGATCTAGTAGGTTGAAAATAGAATAATTTCTCCATTTTACACCGGATATGTGCAATAACTCGTTAGTTCTCATAAGGACGACGAATGTTTTGTCTATGTCCGAAGTTTGCCTTACAATTTTTGTTTTGTGTTTTACATCGGTGCAATATATAACAATATGACAATATCGCTTCAATTTTGGGAAAGTGCAATAGCCGTTTCAATTTACGCATCGTTTTGAAAGTCAGAGTATTGCGAGTACAGTAAGCCATGAACTTTTCATGAAAGTAAAGATTTTAAGAAATGTCATGGACATTGAAGTGATAGTTATTTGTTTCGCAAATGTTCAGTTCGTAAAATTGTCTAGAGAAACATTTTTTTTTACACCTCCAATAGAGGGCGCTTTATAATTCTTTCAGTAATTAAGAAGGGAAAACCACACAAAATGCACGCACTGCTTCTGAGAAAGCATTGCCCCCACAAATTAATGATCTGATTGGAAATTCAATTTCGTAGTATTTGTCAACCAAGTATTTTATGTTTTTAGAAGTAGCGATTGATGTTTGTAATATTGAGTGTCATATTTATTTTAATTTAACAGCAATTTATATATATAAAAAAAAAAAAAAAAAAAAAACAATAATAATAATAATAAATAAATAATAGCATTAATACATATCTGGGTTACGGCGAACCGCCTAAAGCGAATTGATTTTTAGGGCTGTTCAATTGAGGCATGAATATTAATACTCGATCAAAGAAAAGAACCCTACCAGAGTCATTTGATTTGAATAATTCAGTGTATTTCCCTGAACATAGTAGACGAAGACTTGTAAAGGGCGATATGGCGGAACCAAGTACGAACACGAATGGGGCCCAAGTTAGGGATCTCTCAAATTCTATAATCAATAAAGAACAGAACAATGCTAACGTGTCTGCCAGTGGCGGTCAGTCATCAGGTAATGGGGCAGGAGAAACATTGCCGCAAGAGGCTAGAGGTCCGGTAAAGAATAAGGCCGCGTCCAGCCAACGATCATTAGAGGAACGGGTCAAGGAAATGGTTAGGGACGAATTAGGCGATGTTAGAAGGATGATAGCTTCCTTGGCGAAAGGCATGGATGATCTATCTGGTATTGTCCGCAAACAGTCGGCCATACCAACAAGAGGAGACACGCCCATTTCTGGCTCCAATGCATCTGGATCGGTCATTGCAGAAGGACCGATACATGATTATGGGAACAATGTAGCTTCTCTGCCCACGGCAGATATTCACCCGATCATATCATACCCCGGTACGACCTCGTCGACCAATCTAGACAGTGCACCAGCGGTGTACCCTAGTAATGAGCCCTTGCGCATACGAGTTGATAAGTTGGGTTTGATTTTTAGCGGGGATCCTCGCGAACTAAGGGTCAATGATTTTATTTATAGGCTTGAGTTGATGAGAGCCCAGTACAATATTCCATGGGCAGAGGTTTTACGAGATTTTTCGTTTTTAGTATCAGGCCAAGCCAGGGAATGGTACTGGTTACACCGCCGAAATAATGTCGATTCCGATTGGGAAAGTCTGAAACATGCGCTGACAAGTCAATATCAAACTCCACAGTCAAAATTTGACATACTACGGGAGTTGTTGGAACGGAGGCAAAGGCCCAATGAGTCCGTCAACAATTATTTTCACGAGATGGGAATATTACGCTCTAGATTAATGCAGCCCATCTATGAGTATGAGATGATAAAGATCTTGAAAGGCAACATAAGAGAAGATATAAAGCGTCATGTCTACCAGATGACCATATCTTCTGTTGAACAGTTGCGCATTGAATGCATAGAAGCAGAGCGTAACTTTCCCAGACGTGAAAATAGGCCACTGCCCGTACCACAACGACCCATGAGACAAGTGAGCGAGATATATGGACAGGAGATAGAATGTCCGGTCGAGGAGATTCAGGAACCTCAGGAGGAGAATATTTCAGCACTTCGAGTGCAAAGTCAGTCCAGAACACAGATTATTTGCTGGAATTGCCGCGAACCTGGACATATGTTCATGGACTGCCAGGCGGAGTTCCGAAAACTATTCTGTTACAGGTGCGGTAAACCAGACACCGTAACGCCGAAATGCCCGATATGTCTACAGGGAAACCAGAGAAGGGGCGGAGAGAAGAGGGGGGAACCTCGTCCGTCCGACAACCCGGTGCCCCACGGCAAGTAGAAGATAAGATAGTTAAGAGTTTAAATAATATTAGGAATAGAGAAAATAAGGATAGTACTAAGAATATCTGTGGGGATTTTACCCCATCCCAAAGGCATTATATTCCACTGGAGATAAGAGAAAGAAACTATGAGAAAGTAAGAGAGAGAATTTTTAATTCGGAAGTAAAAACGATCCCAAAGAAAATAGTCAAATTAAGGCAAAAAGCAACCCAATGGCGCCAACAGAGGCGATTTTTAACAGACTCGATAACGAAAATCGTAGGTCGTCGGAATGATCCCAGAGTTTTTGCTGACATAACCATTCAGGGAAAGGTCATTCACGGTCTTCTCGACACCGGGGCGTCCGTTAGCATGTTGGGAAAAGACTGTAGAGAATTGATTAATGAGATGGAAATTCCAATGATACCCCTATCCAGCAACGTTAGCACTGCAGGTGGGAAACTGTATAGAGTTTTGGGAATGGTAAAGGCTTCCGTTGAATACCAAGGGGAGACTAAGGAGATGGTTTTATATCTATGTCCCGACTTGGAACAGAATCTCTACTTAGGCATTGATTTCTGGCGACTGTTTCAATTAGCCCCTGATGTCGTAGGCGTCTCTGAGTTAAATCTCGAAAAGATCACCAATGACATGGCCAGTACCGATTCCGAACATCGGCTGAATCCCCACGAACTTTCATCCGAACAAGCTAAGCGGCTGAATAAAGTCATAGAACAATTTAAGACATTTGAGAAACATGGTCTGGGTTGTACCACTTTGGAAAAGCACTCCATAAAACTGATTGACGGGGCGGAACCGGTAAAAGACCGCCATTACCCCATGTCACCCGCGGTGCAGGCAATAACATTCCAAGAAGTAGACAACATGCTAGCCTTAAATGTGATTGAGGAAAGTGACAGCCCGTGGAGTAATCGCACAACGGTGGTGAGAAAACCGGGTAAAAACCGCTTCTGCTTAGACGCCCGGAAGTTAAACAAACTAACCGTAAAAGATGCCTACCCACTGCAAAATATAGATGGCATATTAAGCCGAATAGATGAGACTTTCTATATAAGCAGTGTGGATTTAAAATACGCATTCTGGCAAATCGAGCTAGACGAAGAAAGCAAGTCTTACACTGCCTTTACGGTCCCAGGCCGTCCATTGTATCAATTCCGTGTGATGCCGTTCGGCTTGTGCAATGCTGCGCAAAGATTATGCCGCCTGATGGATAAAGTCATTCCCCAACGACTGAAGGAGAATGTCTTTGTATACTTGGACGATCTGTTGATCATATCAGGTGAATTTGACGAGCATCTTCGTCTGCTAAGCGAAGTTGCCGAATGTCTAAAGAAGGCGAATCTCACGATAGGCTTAAAAAAGTCCCAATTCTGCTTCAGGCAACTAAAATATTTGGGATTTATTGTGGGCGAAGGAGTCTTAAGGACCGACCCCGAAAAAGTAGAGGCCATTAAAAGGATCAAAGTGCCCAAAAATGCAAGAGAGGTCAGAAGCTTCCTCGGTACTGCAGGGTGGTATCGTCGGTTTATTAAAAACTTTGCCACAATTTCAGCACCGCTCACCGACACCCTGAAAAAGTCCACAAAGTTCACGATGGATGAGAAGGCAAAACAAGCATTTGAAAACCTAAAGAGAGCTTTAACCTCGGCACCCGTCTTACGCCACGCCGATTTTTCCAAGAGATTTTATATCCAATGTGATGCATCGGAATACGGGATAGGCGCCGTACTTTTCCAACTCAACAGCGAAGGGGAGGAGCACCCCATAGCTTTCTATTCTCAAAAGCTCAACAAATGCCAACGAAACTACAGCGTTACTGAGAAAGAGTGTCTCGCAGCTGTGATGGCCATCCGCAAATTCCGACCCTATGTCGAGCTCATGGAGTTCACCGTCATTACTGACCATGCGAGCTTGCAATGGCTAATGAACCTAAAAGACCTAAGCGGTCGTTTGGCTCGTTGGTCATTGCAACTCCAGGGGTATAGCTTCGACATTGAGCACAGAAAAGGGAAAGACAACGTGGTGGCGGATATGCTGTCACGATTACCTACAGCTGACGAGATAGATATGAACCAGGTCTTGGAATTCGAGACGACTGAGTTTGAGAGTGAGGCGTATAAGGAGATTAGAGGGGTGGTGGAAAAGAATAAAGCACAGTTGCCTGATCTCAAGATTGTGGATAATATGATTTTCAAGAAGGGCCATGCGTCGTATGACCCAGACACCCAAGAATTTCAGTGGAAACTGTGGATTCCTGAAGCTTTGACGCATACCCTAATAGAACAAGCCCACGACAACACCACTGCTGCTCATGGAGGAATATCCAAGACGTTGTATCGATTAAAAGAAAAATATTATTGGCCACAAATGGCATCGCAAGTGCGACAATATGTAACCAATTGCGCTATATGCAAGGAAACCAAGCCCACCAATGAATATACTCAACCCACAATCGGTGACGAGGTGGTAACCCAACGTCCCTTTCAGAAGATCTATATAGATTTCTTGGGTAAATATCCGCGCTCCAAAAGTGGAAATGCCTTTATATTTATCGTGGTAGACCATTTCAGCAAATTCACGTTCCTGAAAGCGATGCGTGAGGCGACCGCTTCCAACGTGGTGAAATTTCTGATACAGGACATATTCCGAAAGTTTGGGGTGCCCGAAACGGTTCATAGCGACAACGGGGCTCAATTCGTATCGAAAACTTTTAAAGATATGATTGAAACATACGGTATAAACCATCTACAAACAGCACCCTACGCCCCACAGTCCAACGCATCCGAGCGGGTGAACCAATCGGTGCTGGCTGCCATCAGAGCCTATCTAGAAAATGATCACCGAGATTGGGATCTATACTTGACAGACATTGAATGTGCTCTTCGAACGTCGATTCATAGTGCGACGGGGGCAACCCCATTTTTCGCCCTATTTGGGTACAATATGTATACCCATGGCGCTGATTATAAACTAGCCCGAAAATTACATTCTATGTCTGATCACGAGATTGTGCAATTGAAAAGAGACGACAGAATGGACTTGGTTCGTAATAAAATCAAACAGAATATGCATCAAGCTTACGAACGGAGCGCCAAGAGGTACAATGCGAGGGCTCGAATGGTAACATTTTCTCCTGGACAGGAAGTATACAAAAGGAATCATGTCCTAAGTGACTTTGGAAAAAATTTCAATGCTAAATTCGCCCGTAAATTCATAAAATGTCGTATCGTAAAACCGATAGGAAATAATATGTATTCCCTTGAGGATCTGAACGGAAAACCAATGGGTGTAAGTCATGTGAAGGACCTTAAAAGATAGACCAATGCCACTGACGTGAACGCAGATCTAGTTTTGAGAAACATAAACGAATCCCTATTGAGTCGACTTTTGAGCATGGGTTACCAAGATTAAGCCAAACCATGTGACATTACTCTGTAACTGTCTTACCCAAATGTAGCAAATTGGAAAAATAGTTTTTGTTAACCATTGACATTGTTTGAAAAGTTAGACATAGCGAGATGCATTAGCTATCACTGGACTGAAGGTACCCGATTAAGTGTGGAATGTCTGATGATATCCTGTATTGGGTCGAAGTGGAACAAATCAGATCGTACATCAACACGGTGGGACAGGGCAACATGAAGACCTATTTCCTTTTTTTTATGATGCACACTTTGTCACCATACTACCTACATTTTTTTCGACCACTGGTATATAGAAGTATGAGCAGTATGAATCGTAGCTTTGCTTGCGTCAGCTACCTGGTTGTCTAGATCAGTGAATGTCACCAAGAATGCAATACAGGCCAAGAATACATTCCTGCAATATTTATACCTTTTCTTAAATACATTTCCCAACGCGGAATATGCTACATGACAATCGTTTGCAATGAGGTATATCACTTTAATGAAATTTAGATAACCATAATATTCACAACTCTCAAAACATCGTTTTCTTTTGTGTCCCAGACCTAGTCCTTTGGAACCCGGTAATCATAGGCCGTATTGTCCAGTTACATATTATGAACTATTTGTATCCATATTTATATTGGGTAGTACATGGTTATGTTTTTTGTGTTGTACGCATTTAGTAAAAAAAAAAAAAAAAAAAAAAAAAAAGAATCAAATATAAAATCTAACATTAGGGGTATGTCATGCCCTGTAAAACACCCTGAAATAATATTCCTATACATTGGTATAGTTTGTGTTTTTATCCGTTTTTCGATCCGTCCAGCTGGCGAATGTACGTCCGTCCGCGTAACGTATCTACCCAATCTTACTAACGTTTTTCTAAAACACGTAAATTTTCCAGTAGGCGGTCACATTTGGTTATGCAAAAGCACGGGCAGATTTAAGCAAACCATACCTACGATTTCGCGTCAAAATACCACTTGATCGTTTGCATTATTTTGTGCATTTGATGCATTAATATTTTTAAACATTCATGGCAAGTTTAGACCGCATAGGCCTTCAAACGGTTAGGCCCCTCACGGAAAAGATGAATTTCATTTAACTTTCAATGTACGTCTGTTTATGCACACATTAATTGTACGTACCATTGGTTACAACAACAATAACGTACCACTTTCTTATAACGATCGGCACATTTTGTGCTATTTTGATTTTTCCCACTGTTTCGCTGCTGCCATAATAAAAAGAAAACATCAACCACTGACTGCGTCATGCTTATATTTTCACTCCCAATAAGGGTGCATGTGTGTGGCATGCCAATAAGTACTTTGGTGACAGTATTTTTTTTTTATATCTATTTGTCCTCATGAAACACGAATATTTTGGCTGCAATAACGTACACTGATTTTTCATGATGGGCTGTAACTAAAACTATACCTGTTGCATCCTCATGTTTTGCACATAAATACTGTGAATCGGGGACAGTATCTATTATTTATTTCCACAATCATATTCGACCACTGTCACTAAATTCACAAACTATGCCTGTATGTTTTCATAAACCAGAAGGAACACAATCATTTCCATTTGGCCATGTGTGTTTTTTTTTTAATTCAAGAAAAAAACAAATGTCTACGGACACTAACTAGAGACAACCACAACGATTATGGTACCTGAGTGGATTTGGGCCACGGCATTCGACCTGGTTATTGTGATGGTGAAGGGGTCAATGGAAACATGAGGACAGGTAGAGATATTGGCACGACAACCCTCATGACCGACAGAGCTGGATTTTCGCAAATACGTTTCACGCGCAAGTTCCACTGAATGGCCATGGCTTCGTCAATACCAGTAGTAAGCCAACAACAACTACGAGCCTGTGGATGATATGTGAAATTAGTTTTTTCTCTCATTTTCGTGAGACAGTCATACTTACCTACAGCGGCCATATAACGCCTAGAGCCCGGCATGAGACATCTCAGGCGTGGGTGTTCCCCACGTTGGAAATCCTACCTGTCCTGACACATCGTTGCCGTCTGCGGAGCCTCGCCGTTCCCCGATGTTTTGTTGCAGGCCACCCTAATGTGTTGGTGGCAGGGAAAGATGACACCGATTGCATGAGGGGGTGGGGGGGTACGGTGTGATGGTGGTTATGGTTATTTCCATGATCGGCTGGTTCGATGCACGCCACCACCGATATCCAAAAGTTGACGGTTTCGCCGATAGGGAGATATTCCCAGATGAAGAACACACGTTTTCTTTTAAAGATTTAATTTTTAATTCTGGTGTGTTCTGCAGTGGGCTTCTGGTGGATGGATCGTGGTATCGTGGTGGTGGCGTGCGAGTGAATGGGGATGTGCGTAAAGTTGGCTGCGAACATCATGCCGATCGAAGCCAGGGTTGGTTAACAATTAGTGAATTACGTGATGATACGCTAGGTACGTTGGCGTAGGGCGTAATGAGTGATTTTGTGAATTCAGTGCGGGTATGGACTTTAAGGCACGGTGGACATTGAAAGGCATTGATTGATATGCTATGGGGTATCATGTATGCTATTACCCCCAAGAAATTACAATGGTCTTGTGATTTTTATTTTGGCCAGGACCATGAGAAATCTGCACGATTTGTTCGAAGATTGGTCGTACGACCGTAAATGTATGTCGATAATGTGGCCACGTTAATCGAAATCGACCCCAGTGGGAAAAGGACGACCGATGTATTTGGGGAAAATGAGAATGGGCCTAAAAGAAAATAGCTAAAGAAAATGGTTGTGGCTGGAAAATTGGCTTGTGGCGGGAGGGTATGCGGGGATATATAAGCCTCATGAGCAAGCGAAAGAGCCATTCTAAGCCCAGCCAGTGAAACTGATCGTAGTCAAGAAAAAAAAAAAAAAAAAAAAGAAATATTCATCAGTGTTTTTTTTTTGTTGCCGATTTTATTTAAAATAATTAGTTTGTGTTAACTCATGCCTTTGTAAGTAACAGGTGTAGTGTTTATTGAGTGTGTGTAAAAGTAATTTGTTGTATTTTTGCCAACTTTCATAGCTGCACTGGTTTTCTGAGGACGGACGGCCAGTGCTTGTTTCTTTTTTGCGTGTGTGACGTTACATATTTGAGATTGGTGAATTCGCCATCCAACACGACTCATTCGTTGCCAAACTGCCAGTAAATTGCCCGCGAAAGTTGATTCTAGATCCTGTGTGCTTTGCCCTTGGTTGCAGCAGCCGTGGAACCAACAATTGGTTAGCTACCATCATTTTATTCGGTTTGCCAGTAGCTCTACTGCAACTTGCGGCAGGAAACTGTGGCGTGTCGCGTGAATTGAAGCTCTGGTGAGCGTTTTGCTTCCCTCTCCGTCTGTGAAGACCGCGGGAGCGCTTCTGAAACGTTGGAAGAAGATTGTTAATTTGTGTCAAAAAAAATTAAGGTAAAAGTAGATTCTGTTACCTGTGTGTGTGTCGTCCACCTATATCCAAGATTTCGTCCAAGTATATTCAGTATTGTGGCTGAGCGCTAGCTGCAAAGAAGAAGTTGAAAAATCAGTAAGAGCTAATTTTTTTTTTTTATTTGGACAAGAGAAACCATTATATACTAAAGAAAAAAAGAGAAAAGAAGAAGAAAAACAGATCCTAGGTTAGTTTTATATTTAACGTAGTGTTAATTGTTGTGTTTTGTAAAAGGAATAATAGCCTGAGGCTAAGAGAAATTGTGCCTCCCAGGGGGATTATATTGAATTGTCTATGAACCTTGTTTAGTTTTTTTTTGTTGTGCCGAGAGAAGACATTAACGGCAAAAGATAACCAGATAAGCGAGCTCGTTTAGTGGTAGGTAATTTCTATGCGCTGGTATTAAAGCGAAAGACAAGGTTAAAGAAATATTCGGTTAGTCTCGCCTTAGGTGAATTGGGCAAAAAAAAAAAAAAAGGGGGAATTGTTTGTTTTGTTTTACCAGGTATTATTCTTTGTTTGTTTTGCAAAAAAAAATAGTTGTAAATCCAGGTTAAGAAACAAATGTATTTTTATGGCAAAATTTTCATATAATTTTAAGTTTTTTTTTAGTTAATAAAATATGTGCTGATTGTAATGTGTAATAATTAAAATGACTATGTGTTGGTAAATTTGTGATTGCGGGGGCAGCGCGATGAAGTAGGTGCATAGCTTTGTGTGTGGAATTTGGGGTCCAAGTAGAAATATGGTAAGTGGATGCCTTGGACCATGGTTGGGCGGGCTAGCGCGGGATTGTGACATCAAGATCCCTGTGAAGAGTGTTTCCCCTTGAGTTTTTTTTTGTTCGCTAGTGGTAAAGTTTTGGATGTGAAATAGTATCCCCCTCATTTTTTCGATGTTTGTGTGCAGGGTTTGTTTTGGCGGGTTGAGGCCCCTAGCCCTGAAAGTCTCACCACAGCTAACCGGTAGCCATTTCAAACGCCGACCAAGCGCACACATAACAGGTATAAAACTATTTTTGGCACAAAAAAACACTACATTATCGGTAGTACTTACCTTTTACACATTTCACTTCACCGCAAGGCTTAAAACCACCAGTAGCTTCAAGATTTTACGTAGAATGAATGACGCAGAGATCTAACTGTACATGTTGTCATGTTGTGCATTGGTGTACGTATGTAAAAGGTATGTAAAACATGCATGTATTTAGTTATGCGTGTGTGTGTTTTTTCATTCTTTCTTTTGCACCCAAGAAAGCAGGTGAGTAAAAATGGAAAACAAACAAATGTACAGCCCTTTAAGAAAGAAGGACTTCTCTGGTACATAATGTATCCAGCCTCCCGCAGATCAGAAGAATGCCCATAGTACGAGGAACGCAAGTTCCCGAATTCCTCAGTCAAGGGCAGTATAATTGTTGTAAACACAACAAAAAGTTGCAAAGACACGAGATCAATCACTACATTTAGCTATTTGATTTTGGGCACGCTACGGAGATCACAACCGCTGCGACTCTCTGTAACCTCTCAATCATCCTCCCAAGGACTGAGCTGACCAGAGTCTGATGCCATAACTAAGACCCATAGGTGTTAACCGACCAAACCACCACCGCAAACATCTAGTGTACATTCTCCCCTGCTTAAACCACCAACTATTTCCTATTGAGTTGCAATAGGAATAGAGCGCATTCAGTCTCCTTCCGACCTTCTCCTCGATATTCCTTCTAGAAATATGCACGTGAGTGATTTTTCACTCACGCACGCTCGCAAGAAAAAAAATTTACTCGCCCACGCTCTAACACGACGTTTTTTATCTTGACTCACATTCACGCATGCTCGCGAGACGAACATTTTGCTCACGGACGACTCACGAGACAATGACGACAATTACGTGGTTGGATTTGGATCTCACTCACGCATTACGTGACTTGTGCGTGACACGACAATTCAGTTTCTGGTCAGACCCAGGTTGTTGTTGTTGTTGTAGCAGTGTGTTGTACACTGAGACGGCAGCTCTTGCCGATGAAGGACTTCATCGAGTCAATCCGGTACGTACAACCGGCTGCCATGGGATTGCAGACACAGGTACAATAGTTTGTCTATAGAGAGGCAATCCACCCAATCCAGGACAGTAGCCCCGATCACTCCTAGTATACGTTTCCTTGTGAAAAATATAGTCTTTCTAGGGTATTTGTAAAGCACATTGGTCTTCGCCCTGGCAGTTTCCACAATATATCCCCTTAAGGATGCTCATAGAGGTAGGTTAAAGATCCAGCGATCGGTCTTATAAACCGAAACAACCTAATTATAGGAGCTACCTCCAAATGTAAATATGTGGCTAAAACAACAACGTCATTCACGTAGGCAACTACTTTTACCCTTTCCTCCTCAAGAACCTGAGAATTCCATTGACAACCATAAACCCTGTTTACACTGCACATTAAATTTTAAGGCTCCGGATTGAAGGCTTTCGTCGGCTGATTTTACAAAGGGAAAACAGATGATCGAGCCATTAAATCCGGATTTAAAGAGCAGTGTAAACGGGGTTATAGCTTCAAATGATGTGATGAAAATCCCCTACCTAATCGAGTTCTTCGCTAGTGGTGCACTGCCAACCGACGGACCCTTAGTGTAACCATTCAAATAGCTACATAATAGTAAAGGGTCGAGAAGGTTTCTAATATATGCTGCCGCTTCAGACAAATGATAAGCGAATTTTGGGCCCTTAATCCTTGAGCGAAGAGTAGCTTAGTTTTCTTTCGGTCCTGTAAAACGTATCTCCAGAGAACCGTTACTTGTTTTTTGTGTTCTAACCACATTTTCAAGGGCGATCCTTGCCAAGCTCCTGTAGGTGAGCAAGCTCGTTCCGGTCTAAAGGACCGATCGCCGCGGGAACAGAGTGGCCATTGGTTATTTAAAAGCGTCAATAACTCGCCTTGTCATATCGAGGAACATAGGCACTCAGTATTTGTGCAAAAACCGGTGCAACCGACCTCTCACTAAAACTCTCCACTCGATACCGCTGATTGTCCGCGTCTGCAAATACAGCTAGTCCTTATGGAGCACTCCACTATCCGCAACCTGTGAACGCGCCCGGTAGCTCGCAGCTAAGCTTCTCGTGACAGCAATGAACACCCCACAGATCGGACCTCAATGTTCCAGCCCGTGTGGTGCTCACAGCTATCCCGTGCCGTTACTTGTTGTTAAACATTTCCTAATTTTCCAAATAACTGACCCTATTGACATAATTTAATTTGATGATAGCTCAATATAACGTTGAGAAGATATGTAGTGCCAAAAATAAAACGAGTCTATCATTCATATAGCGATAACGCCATAACCTGACCACGCCACAAATTCGAAAATATGTTTTTTCTTGTACCACACTGTGTTGCCAAAGAATTCTCACCACAGTTACGTACAACTGATTGAAATATGCCGATAAGCTAACATTAAGATTGGGTTAGTACAGGACATTAACTTGTCTGGCATACAACAACAACCAATCCCATGACAGCCGGTTGTACGTACCGGATTGACCCGATGGATTCGTTCATCGGCAAGGGCTGCCGCCTCTGTGTACAACACACTGCTATAACAACAACAACTGGTCGTAATAAAATGTCTGTTTACATTATTTTTTATATGAAACTTTGCAGAAAATAGCAAATTTCCTCTGCTGGTTGTTGTTGTAGCAGTGTGTCGTACACTGAGGCGTCAGCACTTGTGGCTGCTGTAGCAATTTGTTGTGTTCTATCTTTCGTCTGCTTGATTCTGTTGAGTGTCAAGAACCAGGAACGCTGCGACTAAGATGAGGTGCGTCCACAGGGATCTGGGTCTAAGTCGAGTGGGTCTGACTGGACAGTTAAACAGGTGACGTGTATCGTGTGGTCCCTGGTTACAATCGAGATATTAATCTTGTACGTCGTCTTCAATCCTTGATCTGTGGGAGTTGAGGCGGCTGCATCTGCCGGAACGTAATTTAGCCAGAACTACTCTGGTTTGTCGGGGGAGGTCAATTTCTTCAGATGCAATGGGAGGCGTCGTAACCAAGTTAATAGCATGGATTATCAGTGAGGTCTTGGTCTGTCGCTACTGTGGTATCACAATGGACTTAAAATTGTGTAAGTGAATCCGAAAAGAAATGCCACTCTTACCTAACCTAACCTACCGTGTCTGCATGAATGTTGTCTAGACCCGCTTCAAATGCCGCTTGATCAAGGGGTTCTCTCTTGTAGCGCTAAATCTCACGCTCCAGATCATGTAGATCTACCTTAAGATTTCTGGGCGGTAGATATCTATCCACAAGATGTTGATTTGGATGGTCTCTGCGGTAACAGCTCAAAAGGTATTGCTTAGACAGCATGTAGTAATGTCTTCACACAGGTGAAGACATGAGAACTGAGGAGACAGCCCGTCGCAGTTCGGAGGGCGGCATTCTGACAGATCTGAATATTATTTCACTGCGTGTCACATAGCTGGCGAGCTGGCGTTGTATAACTCACCACAGACCGGTCAATTGCTTTGCATGTGGTCAACAAAGTTTCTTTGTCTGCGCCCCAAGTGCTGCAGGCAAGTGAGTTGAGGACCTTGTTTCTACTTTTGACATTATCGCAAATTGCTGTGTCATATTGGGAAAAAGTGTTAGAGCTTGATGCTTGAAATCATTTCTCCATCGACCATCACATTCAGCTCGGTATTCACCTCAAGCGTATTTGTACTGCACAATGTGGCTGAAGATTTGGTGGCAGATATCTTCGGAAATCTGAAGCAGCGAAATATGAGGCAAGTTCGTTGAGGTAGACGTTTAACCCATCGCAGATGTCAACAATGTTTGGGGGCCTAATGCCATGATCGTACTATCGTCTGCATATGATACGATCTCTATGCCATCTGGAGGGAGTGAAATCGAGGATAAGTAGAGGTTCAACAGTGCCGGAGATTCGTATTTGTATTTCAAGATCCAGCGTTTCAAGCCTATTCTGTAGGGACGTTTTGGCGATGTCTTCAAATAGTTTGGCATGCCTGACCGTGTCGAATGGCAGCCGGTTGTACGCACTGAATTGACTCGATGGAATTCTTCATAGGCAAGGGCTGCCGCCTCAGTGTACGTGTTTCTCTGCTGGTAAATACAGTATACAGTACAGTACACAGTACATACAGTACGCCAACAGCATACAAAGGTATTACGTTACGCTTGGGTTTTTGTTTTTTATTAGGTTTCCCCTTATTCCCATTTTGACATGTGCTTCTTCTGCTGTCAAAAGTATGCTCTCTTGACAAACAGCTGATCACCACATTGTTTTTGGAGCGAAAAAATTGGCAAAAGAAAACAGCAGCGCACATGTGGAGATAAGGGAAGGAAATACAAAAACACGCTTACAGCAATTTGTTAAAAAAAATATCAAGCAGTAAAAATTCCCTAACAGCAGCAAAAGAACTTCTGACTCACAGGTAAACCAAATACAGGTAGAGCAACAACCAACCTATTTAATTTCAATCAAGGTATTAAATTGTAGAAGCGAATGAGTAGCATAACACAAAAAGTGAAAAGGTAAACTAAAACAATTGTAAGCAATGAGCCAGACACCCGCAAAAAAAGTCTAATAACAAAAGTACCACATTTCCCAGGTTGCTGGTTGGAGACGGCGCAAATGTCAACGAATATGATGAAAGAGTATAAAACGAAAATAATGTGAATATTGTGCGCTCTTTTACGTTTAGAACCTCGAGGTGTGAGGACGTTGCCTTCTCTGTATCAATTGCCTTCTTGTGGTGGCGAACGAACAAACGACGAAACTCAAAACGTTTTCCACACACATACGCATACACTTCTCCTGCCAATCAAGCCCATACTAGAGGAAAAAAAATCGTGTATGAAATTATATTTTTGGAATTGCATAAAGTTAAATGAAAATCTAAATTAAATTTTAGTGTGCTAATTGAATAGTTCTTTATCCATCGAGAAAATCAATGAAAATGCAAGTCCAGGCTCTGCCCAGTGCGAAAAAAGCGTAAAATATTCAAAAGAAGTTACATAAAATTGTCTTCTATAAAAAAAAAAATCAAGAAAAAAGAAAATTTAAAGCAAAATACAAAAAAAAAAGAAATATCCGAAGAGGAAAACAGTGTGTGTGCTGTAGTGTGTTTGTGTGTTGTTTTTATGAAACAGCCATTCAGTGTCGCCCCCCTCCTCTAGAACGCTTGTTGGCTGGCTGGCTGGCTGACAGCAGCAGACAAAATATTTCATCACTTTGAGAAAAATCAATTTTAGTTAAATAGATTTTATTCTTTAAAATAATATCAAAATATTTTATTCTCAAAAAGCGAATCTCTAAAACGGTTAATTCATTCTTTAGCTCTGGCAATTACAAAACTACAGCGATAGCGGCAACAACAAATCTCACCCAACACGTTCTCTGATAAGTAAGCATCAGTCACCATCAACACAGCAGACACCAGAGCGGAATATAAACAATTCATCTAGCCGCACTACTACTACACTCACTGTACAGCAACAAATCAATCTTTCTACAAAAATGCCCCAAACAGTAACAAATGGTCACTCTAACGGATGCAGCGTTAATGGCAATGGCACACAATACGATATGGAAGATGGCCAGTCATTCCTATTCACTTCCGAATCCGTAGGAGAAGGACATCCAGGTAAGTGCATAATGAAATATTGCTTAAGAACTTGCTTTGATTTATTGCAGCGATTGTGCACTCAAAGGCCCCATTTATGCAGGAAAAATTATAGCCTCCACCATGGATCAAATTTGTTAAATTCTATGGATTATATCTATCTTAGGGAGACACCAAAATGTTTTGTAAAGACAAAATTTCTAAGAAATGTATCCAAGGAATTTCCTCCAAAGTTAAAATTTTTAAATTTCCTATAAATTTCTTCAAAATTTTCTCTAAAGACAAAATTTCTAACAAATTTTCTCTAAAGATAAAATTTCTAAGAAAATTTCTCTAAAGACAAAATTCCTAAGAAAATTTCTCTAAAGACAAAATTTCTAAGAAAATTTCTCTAAAGACAAAATTCTACGAAATTTTCTCTAAAGACAAAATTTCTAAGAAATTTTCTCTAAAGACAAAATTTCTAAGAAATTTTCTCTAAAGACAAAATTTCTAAGAAATTTTCTCTAAAGACAAAATTTCTAAGAAATTTTCTTTAAAGACAAAATTTCTAAGAAATTTTCTCTAAAGAAAACATTTCCCTAAAAGACAACACTTCTAAGAAAATTTCTCTAAAAGACAAAATTTGTAAGAAATTTTCCTTGAAGACAAAATTTCGTAAAATTTTGTTTTATTCAGCGGTGGTTATCCCCCTCTAACGCTGTCGACATATGTAGATTCTGTCTTATTAAAACTTCTCCCCAAAAGGTGTCGCACTGCGCCGCGCCTTTCGGACTAGACTATAATGGAGAAACCTAATCAATAAGCTTTAACCCCAGTTCCTTAATGGAATCATGGTTCATGGGCAAATTTTCAATATTTCAACCCAAATTTGAAGCTTAAACGTAATCGGGCAGCATGAAATTCTTCTCGCACATCAATTAGTGCAGTCTGATTCAAGTTGAAGCTCAATGAAAGACAACCTCCTTTCTATGTCGAGTCTTGTCAAAGTACTGTTGGGCGACATATCCTTGCAGAGAAGAGAAAACTGTTTTTTAAGGAGCTGTTTTAATTGGACATTTAAACAAGTAAAAGCGTGCTAAGTTGACCGGGGCGAATTTTATAATCCTCCACCATGGATCGCATTGGTCAAGTTGCCCGGTTATAAGCCAACAAAGGACAACGGATAAGAATTTTTATGCTATTACTTGGTTCGGATGTTGTAGAATAAAGTAAATAGAAGTCATTGTGCAAAATTTCTGCCAAATCGGATAAGAGTTGGCCCCTCTCGAGGCACAAGAAGCATAATCGGGAGATCGGTTTATATGGGAGCACGGGATAGCTGTTAGCACCACACGGGCTGGAACATTGAGGTACGATCTGTGTGGTGTTCATTGTTGTCACGAGAAGTTTAGCTGCAAAATATCGGGTTGCGGATAGTGGAATGCTCCATAAGGAATAGCTCCCACGGCAGTCGCCTATAATCAGCGGTATCGAGTGGAGAATCTCAGTGACAGGTTGGGCGGCACCGGCTCTTGCATAAATACTTGGTGCCGATATGACAAAGCGAGTTATTGGCGCTTTTGAATAATCAATGACCACAACGTTTCCGCGGCCCGGCACGGGATAGCTGTGTGCACCATACAGGCTGGAACATAGAGGTCCGATCTGTGTGGGGTTCATTGCTATCACGATAAGCTTAGCTGTGAGCTACCAGGCGCGTCCACAGGTTGTCAATAGTGGAATGTTTCATACAGAGTAGCTGCAACGGCAGCCATGGACATTTAGCGGTATCGGGTGGAGAGTCTTAGTGAGAGGCCGGGCGGCAACGGCTCTTGCTTAAATACTGAGTGCCTAAGATGCTTCAAATGACAAGGCGAGTTATTGGTGCCTTTAAATAACCAATGACAGCCCTGTTGCCGATCGGTCCTTCAGAACAGAACGAGTGTGCTCACCTATAGGAGGTTGACGACGATAGCCACCTCCACATGAAAATGTGGATACAACAACAATAAGAACATTCGATTTTGGATCGATTCGGTAATACTTGCCACATCTTTTGAATGTCATAGAGAACGTCATAGTACAAATTTTTAGCCAAATCCGATAGGATTTGCGCTCTCCAGAGGCTCAAGAAGCATAATCGGGAGATAAAGGTCTATATGGGAGCTATATCAAAACATAAACACTAAACGGAAGCATTTGTGCAAAATTTCAAGCACCTAGCTTTACTTCTTTAAAAGTTTGCTTGCTTTCAACAGACATACGGACGGACATGATCAGGGCGACTTAAAATGTCATGACGGGGTTTTATGTTCCGGCATTTACAAATGGAATAAGGAAGTTAGTATAACCCCTTCTTATGATGGAGGGTATAAAAATGTTTTTTTTTTAAGTTTCATAGAGTAAAGATCTGGTAGCATTGTTGTTGAAGAAACTGGTTCAAAAGAAATTAAACCAGATATTATTTGTTTTTATTTCTAAGCGTAGCTACTTACTACCATTCATATGAAAAACACATTGCGAAGTTTAAGTTGCATATAGAAATGAAGTACGCAATAAGAAATGGTAGCTGAAATTCGATTTTAAACTTTGATCTCTTTTTAAAAAATATCAACAATGAAAAACAACCAACGTATGATTGCTAAATAATTGACATTTTAATAATCAATTGTAAACCCATAGTTATAGTTTCTATATGTGATTCTGTATTACACACGCCCTTTGATGATAAAGATAACCCGCACATAGCTTTAAAGAGGGGACCCCAATGATAATCTTAATTGCAATGGCGCAGTACTCTTTGATTTGAGAATAGATTCCATTCTGCTTTTTAGTAGAATGTTTGAGAACTGTTTAAAGTGAGTACTCGATGAGCTAGGAAAATAGGTCAAATAAACAAGTGATCTTTTTTACTGTAAAAAGTAGGGTAGTGTATACATGGTAGCTGACATGAAGTGTAGCCAATTCAATCAACCACATTTTTTAAACACATTCACTTTTGCTCGATAGGACCACCTTTTGCTTTGACTTTGCTCGGCGAATAAAAGCGAGTTACAAGCTGTTCGAATGTTATCAACCGATATTTTGACTCATTTCCGTACAATAACTTTCTTCTGCGCATCCATACACGCATAGTTTTAGGCCTTTCCCTGCGCTCTCTAAAATGGACCAAATAGTTTTTGTTGTTGTAGCAGCGTATTATACACTGAGGCGGCAGCACTTGCCGTTGAAGAACTCCATCGGGTCAATCCGGTACGTACAACCTACTGCCATGGGATTGGGCCCAAATAGTAAAGTCCCATGGATTGGCATCAGTCGAATTGGACAGAGACTATGTGGACGCAATGATGTGTGGAACATAATTTGTTAGCCATTCTTGGTTTACAAAGTCCACGACTGAAATGTTTGCGTGCCCATGGTTCTTAAGCAGCTTCCAAAATGTTTTCCCGACAACAAGCAGCCGGTTGTATGTACCGGATTGATCCGATGGAATGCTTCATCGGCAAGGGCTGCCGTTTCGGTGTAAAACACACTGCTACAACAACAACACAGCTGCCCCTACCTTGAGATGGAAATTTTCTTCGAGTTGCCGTTCGCTGATTTTAATTCTCGTTGCAGTGTATACTGTTCTATCAGTTGTCTGCTTGGTTCTGTTGTATATCCAGATCCAGGAACTTTGCGACCAAGGTGAGGTGCGTGCAGAGGGATTTGGGTCTGAGTCGGATAAGTCTGACTGGGCTGTTAAACAATTGACGTGTGTCGTATGGTCCCAAGTCATCACGTTGGCATCAATCCCTGCTCTATAGGCGTTGAGGTAGTTGCATCTAGCGGATCATAATAGAGCCAGAACTACTCTTGTTTACTGGAGGAAGTAAATTTCTTCAGTTGCAATCGATCGATCGCCCCTTCACCACCACTGTGGTACAGGGTATTATAACTTTTTGCGTTTGTTTGCAACGCTAAGAAGGAGAAGATCTAGACCCATTGATAAGTGTACCGATCGGCTTAGAATCACTTCCTGATTCGATTTGTTGTCCGACTGTTACAAAATGTTGTACAAGACATGTTTTTGGTCCAAGGACGAATGCTATTGATTTTGAACAAAATCGGTTCAGATTTAGATATAGCTCCCATATATATCTTTCATCCGATATGGCCTTTGAAGGCTATAGAAGCCACAATTTTGGTCAGATCTTTGAAAATTTTGAACGAGATGTTTTATTTTAAGTCTCAATACGTGTGCGAAATTTCATAAAAATCGGTTCAGATTTAGATATAGCTCCCATATATATCTTCCATCCGATATGGCCTTTTAAGGCTATAGAAGTCACAATTTTAGTCCGATCTTTGCAAAATTTTGCATGAAATGTTTTACTTGACGTTGCAATATGTGTGCAAAATTTCATAAAAATCGGTTCAGATTTAGATATAGCTCCCATATATATTTTCCATCCGATATGGCCTTTTAAACTATAGAAGCCACAGTTTTTATCCGATCTTTACAAAATTTTAAACGAGATGTTTCATATAACGTTTCAATACGTTTGCGAAATTTCACTAAAATCGGTTCAGATTTAGATATAGCTCCCATATATATCTTCCATCCGATGTGGCCTTTGAAGGCTTTAGAAGCCACAATTTTGGTCCGATCTTTGCAAAATTTTCCATGAAATGTTTTACTTGACTTTTTAATATGTTGCCAAACTTTCATAAAAATCGATTCAGATTTAGATATAGCTCCCATATATATTTTCCATCCGATATGGCCTTTTAAGGCTATAGAAGCCACAGTTTTTATCCGATCTTTACATACTGGTTTTTTTCCGTGAGCGTGGTGAAATTATGTTTTTGAAAGTTTCTTCGTGGATCGAGCTGTGCACACCGCACACCTCTTTCAATTTATTTTCGAACACAGGTAAACAGTCTGTTCCGATTGGTTTTTGACATCAACATGGAGGTTTATAGAAAGTGTGTTTTTTGACCAATTACATGTATATAGCACGCAAAATTAAGTTATTTTTAGATTTATCAAACAAAGAACGAAAACAAAACTAAAACACCTGTCGCATCACATGGTTGTGGAAACAACAAAGCTTAAAATGTGCTCTTTAATTCGAAATTTATCAATTTTCACATACGTCTTAGATAGCACAACAATTTGCGTATTTCAAAAGAAATTGCACGATTTTTTTCTCATTGGCTTAAATATTAATTTCTGATATCATGACATATTTGTGCATACAAATTTGATCGATTGATGGTTCGATGGATTGATTAGTTTTGGTTTAAATTGCTCACACGAACTCACCTTTCACATTCTTCGCCTCTCGAAAGATATGAAGAGAAAAATGTCTATGCTGTTTCTTCAAATTTGGCTTTTTAAAATATCGACTCTGAGAAACTTATTTACCCAGCATTTTCTGCTACTACTGCTTCTTGGTAGCTTTTAGGCATTTGTTGTGGTTCTGAGCTACCACATGCATTCAGCATTTCCTATGGTGATGGAGTGAACTTGTGTGTTCTCTTTTTTAATGCTGTATTTCAAACAAAATGGCGTTGGCTGACTATATGTTTCCTTACTTTCGTGTGTTGATTGTATTTCGTTAGAATATTGTATTACTCTTTTCTTATACCCCATGCATTGTTTATTCGTTATCCACCATCTCTATCTCCTCTTCACCCAGAGAGAATTGTCGTTCTAATGGCTAAGTGATGTATTTTTTGCGGTTGTTATGTTACATATGTTTATTTATATTATGTCTGCCAAGAGATGTGTGTTCTGGTTTATTTGATTTTATTTTTTCTTTTTATGTATATGGACACCTTCCTCTAGGGCAATTCAATTTATGTAGTGTGTTGCTGATTCGACTAAATAGTCTAAACTAGATATAGATATGTTGTGTGTGGGTTATTTTATGCCCGCTATGAACGCAGCAGGCCGCTTCGTCAAGACGCCGCCTTAAAAGAAGGGTGCATGACCATGTTAACTCATTGAAGACGTCTAGCCGACAGCCGTTACAAATCGTTGCTGACATACTCTATATGAATGTCGCGAAAATCATGCATGACATTTGAAGCGACATTGTGAACGTGTCATGTTTCAGGACAATTCAAGTGACTGGTCCACTATGATGTTCTTTAGAGGAGGTCCATTTTTCGAAGAAAAAAATTATATAACAATTTTAAATTTCTCAATAACGCAAAAATTTTGCTGACTTGATCGTGGACACGGTTAGTGAATCGGTCGACAATAAAATTTTATAACACAATCTGTATGACACGTCAGCGGATATGCCATATCGGTGGCAAAGTTCAAATTGTCTTCAAGAAGTCTTTGAAGTCATTTTCATGATGGACTTTTGGACTGCTGAGAAATATTCCGATTGCATGGGTGAGAGTTTATATTTATACCCTACACCACCACTGTGGTATTATATAATAGGTTTGTGCATTTGTTTGCGACGCCTAGAAGGAGAAGAGCTAGACCCATTGATAAGTATACCGATCGACTCAGAATCACTTCAGGTTTAGATATAGCTCCCATATATATGTATCCCCCGATTTGCACTTAAATGGCCGTAGTAACAACAATTTTCAACCGATCTGGACACAATTTGGCACGGATTGTTTTCTTGCTGATCTTAACATGTCCGCGAAATTTCATCAAAATCGGTCCAGATTTAAATATAGCTCCCATATATATGTATCGCCCGATTTCCACTTAAATGGCCGTAGTAACTACAATTTTCAACCGATCTGCACAAAATTTGTCATAAATTGTTTTGTTGCCGATCTTAACATGTCCGCAAAATTTCGTCAAAATCGGTTCAGATTTAGATATAGCTCCCACACATATGTATCGCCCGATTTGCACCTTAATAGCCGTAGTAGCTACAATCTATAACCAATCGACACAAAATTTGGCGCGGATTGTTTTGTTACTGATCTCAACATATCTGTAAGATTTCATTAAAATTGGTTCAGATTTAGATATAGCACCCATACATATTTATCGCTAGATTTGCACTTATATGGCCGTAGTAACAACAATTTTCAAACGATCTGTTTAAAAGTCGGTTCAGATTTAGATATAGGTCTCATATAGATATATATTTATATATTGTCCGAATTTATATTTGTTGGGTAAGTGTAGGGTATTATATAGTCGGCTTCGCCTCTCCTTACCGTTTTTTTCTAAATCTGGCGGGCGGTATTAAAGTAGTTTTGTATCTGAATGTATTATTGGACTAATGACACCAAGTTTTTCCTTAGAAATTACGTTTTACATAGATGTTCCCACAGTTAATGAAAACGATTTAACCATTTTAATGACGTCCAACGATACCTATTCGCTTGTTGAAGGGTAAAGAATTGACGTTAATTTAATAGTATGTAGTTATATTTAATTAAGAAATGAGTGGTTACATTAATTTTTCCAAGCGTCAATAATTAAATATAAGACACTCCTCGACCGTTGGTCCAGTTTGTCAGATTAAGGGAAATTTCCTCAAACCGGGGATTTTTTCGTGGGTACGGGATTTATGATGGGGATTTTCTTTAGTATGCGAATTTTCCTTATGTGTAGTTCTGGCCCTTGGATTGGGTGTGAAAGCATATTCACCTACACTGATCTTTACTGTATAGCAACCGAAATGAGAAAACGTACATAAACACATGATTATGGGCGTCCCGATAGTCGAGTTTGAAGTGTGTTGGGATTGCCAGAGAGGGGTCATGGAGTTCGATTCCCGCCAGAGGCCTTGGTCTGTAGCTACTGTGGTATCACAATGGACTTAAAATTGTCTAAGTGAGTCTGTCAAAGGACTGCCACTCTTATATAACTAACCATGATAGACATATGCTTTAGTTCATCATACCACAGCGGGAAAAGTTTCCAACAATTTAAGGTTGTCCAAGGTCGCGGCATCCAAAATACTAAGATACCCCACCACCATAGTCATTCCGTTGGTAGCACCTAATTTTAATGTGCCTCCCTCCGTCCGTCTGTCGAAACACGATAGTGGTTGAACGAGTGAAGCTATGTCCTTGAAATTTTGGGTAATTTGCGAATGTTATTGTTGTTGCAGCCACATTTTAATGTGGTAGTGGCGATCCTCGCCAAGCTCTTGGATGTGAGCAAGCTCGTTCCGATGCAAAGGACCGATTGCGGCGAGAATAGGGTGGCCATTGGTTATTTATAGGTACCAATAACCTGCCTTGTAATATCGAGCCTCATAGGCACTCAGTATTTGTGCAAGAGCCGGTGCCACCTGGACTCTCCGATCGATACCGCTGATTGTCCGCGACTGCCGTTGCAGTTACTCCGTATGGAGCATTCCACTATCCACAACCTGTGGACGCGCCCGGTAGCTCGAGGCTAAGCTTCTCGTGACAGCAATGAACACCACACAAGTTTAAGCTCAATGTTCCAGCCTGTGTGGTGCTCACGGCTATCCCGTGCCGGGGGTTATTTGCGAATGGACCATATCGGTTCAGATTTCGACATAGCTCCCATATAAAGTGGTCTTTCGATTTGACTAAACCCTTGCAAACGTGCCAAGTATGGTCCAAACAGGTTTATTATAGCTCCCATAAAAACCGCATAAAACTATCTCCCGATTTGAAATCTTGAGCCTTGGGATTTTTTTGTGGACATTTTTTTGGTATTTTGGGGATCTGTCTCAAAAAAATCTGGCAACTGTGCGTTGGACCTTTTTTATACCCACCACCATAGGATTGGGGTATACTCATCTAGTCATTCCATTTGTAACACCTTGAAATATTGATCTAAGACCCCATAAAATGTATATATTCTGAGTCGTCTCGAAATTCTGAGTCGATCTAGCCGTCCATCTGTCGAAATCACGATAGCGGTGAAACGCGTAAAGCTAGCCGCTTGAAATTTTGCTCAGATACTTACTATTGATGTAGGTCGTTGCGGATTGCAAATGGTCCATATCAGCTCAGATTTGGATAAAACTCCTATGTAAACCGATCTCCCGATTTGACTTCTTGGGCCCCTGGAAACCGCAATTTTTGTCCGATTTGCAGATGGTCTTCAGTTATGACTTCCAACAACTGTACTGTCCAAATCGGTCCATAACCTGATATAGGTCCCATATAAACCGATCTTCCGATTTGAATTCTTGAGCATCTGGAAGCATACTATAAGCACACTAAGCACCTTCTTCGTCTCTGCAGGAGGATGTACTTGCACCAAAGTCATCGGTTTGATGTTTGATTCTTTGTTAAAATTTCCGGACTTCATTCTGACTCATGTGCATCCTCAATTGCTCACACTCGCGTTTTTCCAACTCACTTTTTTTTTCTTTCTGCGGAATAGATTTTTCTCCAATCCCGTTTTCCTTCAAGGTGTTACAAACGGAGTGGCGGAGTAATAACACCCCATCCTATGGTGAAGGGTATAGTAAAGTCGCGTTGTTTTATCGGAGGAAAGTCTTTAGAGATTTTAAGCATTAATAGCCTTAGTTTTTCTGCAGTTAACGTACTTTTTTATGTACAAAGTCTCAACTCCTTAAACAGGTCGTAAATGAAAATACATTAAATACGTGACTTGAGATTTTTCTATTCTTTTCCTTTCTTTTTCAATTATTTTATAAGAACACATATTAGGTCACATAATAACGCTGGCCACTTTGTTATCTTATTAGTACTTAATTACACAAATAAACGCACTTTGAAGCCTTATATAGGTTAGGGTAGGTTATAGTGATAGTCTGCAATCAAATTAAGACAATTATTTGTCTTTTGTTTTTCTAAATTATTTGTTTATTTAGTTTAGTTTTTGCATGTATTAGGTTGTTTATGTTTCAAAAGTTTTTAATATGAATTTAATGGAAAAACTTTACGGAAAGTCATAATATAAGCTCTGGTAACATACAAGCCTTAGGCATTTGGTGGCAAATGCTATTCAGTTCAATAAACCCTTAATGATGATCAACATATAAAAAGTTAGCAGGACAAAAGAAATATGGGCATTAAAGGGGATATTTTATTTTGGTTGATTCAACGGTTCAAACACATTTCCATCGCCATTATAAATTCACCTAAAATCAATTCAAGTTTAAGCTCAATGATCAGGTGCCTCCTTTTTATAGTCGAGTCCAATTAGTGTACCACAGTGCAACACCTCTTTAGGGAGAAGTTTTTACATGACAAAGTACCCCACAAATGTCGCCAGCATTAGGAGGGAGAGGGAATTGGTTAGGTAAGGTTAGGTTGAAAAGAGTGTGCAGATATAAATCCGCCCCATACCACTATGGACATACGCCTAAGCCAGAAATCGGCTTGTTATGCGCTCTAAATACAAAAAAAAGTAACATTGAAAAAGAAAATCTAAGTTAGGATTTCCGTGCTACTTACAAAATGCTTAATTGTTTTCCATGCCACTCCCCTAAGGTGCTTCATGTCTGATATAGTGTCCCCACTTAAGTGCCCGTATCTGTTAGACGCGAAAGCCGGGCAATGACAATGGAAATGCTCCAACGTTTCATCATCCTCCCCGTTTGCCCTACATATGCTATCACTTGCCGCAACGATTATACATAAGTGAACTCATAGTCCTATGTGTCCCGTCATGATACCAATATCTTTGCTGACCTCCTTCTTATTTCCTTTCAGTAATAGACTCGTCTTCTCACGATTTGGATCCACCCTAAGGATTTTCGTCGTCATACCGACCGTTTCGCTGTTCTACAGTGTTGCATGCGCATTCGTCGCCCATGCCCTTAACTCGGACTGAACCAAGTTTATTGACAGCAGTCCTCTGGTCTTCACCGCCAAATAATCTGCCCTTTCATTCCCCCTTACTCCTTTATGACCCAAACGATGTGGATTTTGCCATCCTCAGAGATACACTGCAAGACTGTTCGTGATTTAACCGTTATTATTGTTGTTATTGCCCTTATGGCAATTTTACTCTCCGTAAAGATGTTCACACTCGACGTCCTCGCGTTAGCACCACACCACTTCACGCATTACGCGATCGCCCGGATCTCCGCCTGCAGGACCGTATTATGGTCAGACAGTCTTAAACAGACCTCAGTCCCTGGGTTCTCAATGTAGACCCACTGGCCCACTCTGTGCTCTCGCTTTGATCCGTCCGTGTAACATTGACCTTCCAAATGGCAATATTTGGGGTTCCGTCAATCCAAGTCGATGGCAGCAGTGCCTCGCACTCGACCTCAAGTGTCGTCTCAGGTATCCGATCGAAAAGTTAAATTTAAAATGCAGCCCTGTGGCGTGCCCTGTGCCACTTTCTGTATTCTAGTGTATCGGTCCGCACATTGTTAAAAGCCCCCTCTATGTCAATGCATACCGTTAGTGTGTACGTTATGGCATCGAAGGATTCTCCTATTTCATGCACAACCTCGTGCAGGGCAGTCTCCACCGACCTTTCCTTGACATAGGCATGCTGTTTGTATTTGAGCTGGATGTCCTTCTCTTTATCATGGTGCCCACAATACGTTCCATGGTTTTGAGTAGAAAGGACGTAAGGCTAATGGGTCTTGCCTCCTGCCAGGCTTTCGGAGTATATGCAAATCCTAGGCACGCTGTGAAAATTTTGTCCAGATGAGGCGCCAGATAGTCTGCCTCTTTCTGTAGTAACGCCGAAAATATTGAGCGTCGCGTTGCAAAAATGCAACTCTGCACACAAATTCCACAAAAGCAACGCCGAAAAGTAAAAAAATTTTCAACTCTGACGCTAGAAACAGAGCTTAATTTGGTGTTGCCACATTTGAAGTTGTGTTTTTGGTCGTCAAAGTTAAAAATTATTTCACTTTTGCGTGTTTTCAACTTTGACGCTTGAAACCGAGCGTCATTCGGTGTTGTCCAAAACCACTTGTTTGAAGGACAAGTGGTTTTGTTAACTGTTTTTAAGTGGAATGTTCATGGGCATTTACTTCTCAAAAACATGCAAAATTTCATAATGTGAAACCGTTCCAATTTTATACTTCAAGTACTGTAAAAACTTATCAAAATGTTAACATAGCAATATGGCAACACCAGGGCCATCCGGGTTAATGTTTTTTACCCGTTTTAATAAACATGACGAAAAATTCGCTCTTTAAACATGTCTTTTTCGACCCTAAATAGGACTGTCGGCAAAACATTGGCTCTTATCAGGTATTGGCTTAGAGATAGTTTTGTGACCAAAAGTTTTAGCAAATGTTCTCTCAATATCCATCTTGATCTTCAACCCAGTTTACACTGCTCATTAAATCCGGATTTAAGGCTCTCGTCAGCTGATTTTATAAAGGGAAAACAGATGATCGAGCTATTAAATCCGAATTTAAAGAGCTGTGTAAACGGGGTTTTAAAAGCTTTAAGTATTTACTTATATACACCCGTATTCACAAAACTTAAAACAGCTTTACAGTAGGTTTATTTGACAGTTCGATAATAGAAATCTGTCAAATAAGCCTACTACAACTCTACTTTAAGTTTTATGAATATGGGCAATAGGGTTTTCTTTCTATGCTATAAGTATTTCTGGTCGTTTAGGCAAAGAAAATAGTTTAAAGATAATTTGTACATTCAAATAGTAGACAAACAACCAACCAAAACGCCACCAATGCTCCATGCCATTATACACATATATATATGATTGTAACATATTTATTTTATTTATTCACACTCACTCTCCACTCACATGAAATAAATTCCATTTATAGACGTTTTGTTTTGAAAACCTGGTCACCCAAGAACATAGTTCAACTCATTCATGCGCACCATGTGCTTTTGAATTTTGCCTCTCCAGAATACGTTCGTCTCATACTATAGAACGAATTCTATCTCTTACATTGCACAAGTATGCATTCAATAACCCAATGCCTTCAGCACTGTTGTTGCGTTCTCCTCTCAATAAATGCATGTTGAGCGATATTTAGTTTTTTTTAAGGGGGGAATATGCCTACTAGTATGTGTACATTGCACAAGTATGCATTTTATAACCAAATGCCTTCAGCACTGTTGTTGCGTTCTCTCAATTCATGCAAGTTGAGCGATATTTAGTTTTTTTAAGGGGGGAATATACGTACTTGTATGTGTACCTCTAGCGCCATGCATAAAATCCATTAAGAATCGGTTGATCAAAACAAACTACAAACGAGTATAGTAGAATATTGATCGTATTCTTATCTAAAAATTTTATAATACAAACATTATGTGCTGAGGTGTGTGTGTGTAAGTGTACAATGTTGGGGTTTTTTTTTGTTAATTTCTTTTTGCACGCTCTTTGCATGATAAATTTCTTTAACTAACGTGTGAGGGATATGTACAATGTACATATGTATATCCATTGTTTTTGGAAAACACATACCTGCCTACTTAGATATGTATGTATAGAAATATCTAATACATATGTATGAATCTCAACCACGTGTTGTTAACTTTTATTTTTGTTATAAGGTACCTAAGATATTAGTTTGGGCTAAAGCGTGTTATTTTACTTCGATGTAGATACAGTGAGCATCAAAATAAAATGTATAGAAGCACAAAAGCATTTGTTTTAAAAAAGTTTTTAATTCAGCATTTAAATTTAATATTCATATGAAGTAAGAAAATTAATGAAGTTTCTTTCTGGAACAACGTTTTGTTTAGCGATGAAAGTTAGTTTGAGGTTTTTGACCAGAAAAAGCCCGCCATAGTATGACTTTTGTACACGTTATTTTGACACTCGCTGTACATACGTATTAGCAACGTTTATGTGTTTCTATTTCATTTGTTTTTTTTTTCGTGCTTTTGTTATACAATGTGATGTTTTTTCTAGCTGATAGCTGAATTGCATTTATGTTTGTAGTCACCGGTCTCTGGACATTTCATTATTTCTTGCTACATGCCCTATTTGTCACCAAGTATCTATCTATCTCATTAACAAACAACCTACACACATACATTTGTCTACAAATTTTCTAAAATGCCTTATCTCTCTAGCATTAAACTTGATTTAAAATTCATTTTTATTTATTTTGTTGATATGCTCATATGAGCTTATTTTTAAATAGAATGGTAACGCCATTACTCTATTGTTTATGTCTGAAAAACAGAAATTGTTTTCTCAGCTGATTTGGTCTTCAATAATGGGTGACGTCCGAGATAGTGATTACTAAGCAAAAATGTATTATATTTTTTAAAGCTCAAAATGTAAAAAAATTATCACGGAGTTATATTTGAAAAGAAATTTCAATGCGCACATTTGAATCGGGGGAACTTTTTATTCTATTAAATAAGAGACTTATTGCATTATATACATTACAAAGTTTTTAAAAACATGTTGTTTCATGCCTTGGATCAAAGGGCTTTTGCTATGTCTTATAAAAAAATATTTTTATTTTTTTTTAAATGCTGTTCACTGAACACTTTCACTTAGAACTTAATCTTTATAAAGATTAAATAGCAAATATATTTGCTACAGTATATGAAACTGGACGTGTTATGACTGTAGAACTAGAATTTACACTTCAGAATTTGAACGTGTAGTGCCTATAGTAGGAAATTGTGTTTTATTATTGTCTCTGTAATAGCATGTTAATGATTGGCGTTTTCTATACTCAATACTTTAGATGATTTTCAATACATATAGATTTGTATGTACATAAATTTTTGTAGGTTAGGTTAAGAAAAATGTTTTGGATTATTATCCGCCTCTTGCCACAATGTACATTAAGGTGATGACTTTTTTACAGCCCCATATCCCTGTATCATATTTTCATGAGTTCTTATTCGTAAAAAATCTGACGCACAAAATTATTTAAAAAATTTCTTCACACTAATGAAGAAGTTCGTAAATTGACTTTTACTTTATATGGCACAAAATTATCTTTTGAATATTTATTTTCGACAATTAAAGAGCTTTTAGTGAAAAACCATGCTACGAAAATCATATATGTATCGCAAAAGCATAACAATATAAATGCCTTTATCCGAATCCCATATGATCTTTATTGGTCTATGAACTCGCTCGGAGAGTTTAGGGTCATTAAAGTTTGGGTTTTAGATAAAGTCCATTCTTAAAAGTCTTTATTGCAGCCCGATATTGTCAAAATGTCCGATTTAGGGGTGGGCCATTTATTTAACCCCAAATTGCCATTGTTTGAAGAGGAGTTTGTGGTATGAGGCGTCCTCAAACACTTGGCCTCAAAATTTGTACTCTTTGGGGGGTGTTTTGGGATAGAGCGGTGCCCCAGATGTATGGTCCCACATTTGGATATCAGATTCGTATTCTACTACCAAAATACCTTTATATTGCAACGTGGTCGGTAAATATGCCCGATTTAGGGGTGTTTTAGGGACCCCACTCCCCCAAACACTTAGGCCTGAATGTATATCAGCATCATAGTCTTCTCTCATATATCATTTATATGAACCCCATATCGCCATTGGCCTCAAAATTGGATATTAAATTGGTTTTCTAATCTCAAATACCTTTCATTTAAACTCCCTATTGTTAAAGTCAGCAAATATGACCGGTTTAGGGTTTGAGCCCTAAACTTGATCACACATTTGGATACCAGATTCGTATTCTACTCGCAAATACCTTTCATTTGAGTCCCATATTTATTTGTAAACCGATTCTCACGAAATTTTGTACGAAGGGCTTTCTGATAACTCTCGCCATTATTGCCGAATTTCATAGAAATCGGTTCAGATTTATATATAACTCCCATATATATATTCGTCCGATTTGGACTTAAATTGCAATTATATCATCATTTGTAAACCAATTCTTACGAAATTTTGCACAAAGGGCTTTCTGATAACTTTTCTTGGGCCTAGAGACAAAGACTTTTGAAATTGGAAAAAATCGGTTCATATTTAGATATAGCTCCCATGTATATGTTCGTCCGATTTGGACTAAAATTGCAATTATGTCGTCATTTGTAAAACGATTCTCACGAAATTTAGCTCGAGGGATTCTCTTACAAGTCTCTAGACTATGGGAGGATTTCATAGAAATTGGTTCAGATTTAGATATAGCTCCCATATATATGTTCGTCCGATTTGGATTAAAATTGCAAGTATATAGTTATTTGTAAACCGATTCTCACGAAATTTTACGCGAGTGATTCTCTTATAAGTCTCGGCATTATTGGTGAATTTCGCATAAATCGGCTCAGATTTAGATATAGCTCCCATGTATATGTTCGTCCGATTTGGACTAAAATTGCAATTATGTCGTTATTCGTAAGCGGATTTTCACGAAATTTTGCTCGAGGGATTCTCATATAAGTCTCGAGACTATGGGAGGATTTCATAGAAATTGGTTCAAATTTAGATATAGCTCCCATATATATGTTCGTCCGATTTGGGCTAAAATTGCAATTATATAACCGATTCTTACGAAATTTCGCATGAGTGATTCTCTTATAAGTCTCGACATTATGGGCGCTTTTCATAGAAATCGGTTATGGGAGGATTTCATAGAAATTGGTTCAGATTTAGATATAGCTCCCATATATATGTTCGTCCGATTTGGATTAAAATTGCAAGTATATAGTTATTTGTAAACCGATTCTCACGAAATTTTACGCGAGTGATTCTCTTATAAGTCTCGGCATTATTGGTGAATTTCGCATAAATCGGCTCAGATTTAGATATAGCTCCCATGTATATGTTCGTCCGATTTGGACTAAAATTGCAATTATGTCGTTATTCGTAAGCGGATTTTCACGAAATTTTGCTCGAGGGATTCTCATATAAGTCTCGAGACTATGGGAGGATTTCATAGAAATTGGTTCAAATTTAGATATAGCTCCCATATATATGTTCGTCCGATTTGGGCTAAAATTGCAATTATATAACCGATTCTTACGAAATTTCGCATGAGTGATTCTCTTATAAGTCTCGACATTATGGGCGCTTTTCATAGAAATCGGTTCAGATTTAGATATAGCTCCCATATATATGCATCTTCCGATTTTCACTTTGAAAGCCTCTGCTAAACCATTTATCATTCGATCTTCTCAAAAAATCAAATTTCAAATTCTACGACTTAGCCTGCATATTTAATGTGGTGTAGGGTATCAAGAGGTCGCCTTCGTGCGGCTTTAGCCCGTCTTTACTTGTTTGGAAGTAAAGTAGTCTTGAAAAAAAATCTTTGCCATCTCTTCTTCTTTGCTTTGATTAGATCTTGGTGACTGGAACATTCACCACAATTGCGTTTTAACTTTACTTTCATTTCTTATCATCTTGCTTTTTTTTCGTTTAATTCTGCAACAGGGCAACGATTTTTTCTATTATATATAACATACTGATACGCCATTTAATCCTCTAATTACTGTGTTGAACTTTTGTGAAAATTGATTATTGGATCATATGCAGCGGTCAATGATAACTTGATTTGAATATTAACTTCATTTTGTCCAGTCAATATAAGTTCTTTGTTGCTCTCTTCATTGCGGTGGATTTCTCAATTTCAACGAAAATCTCAAATTGCATTTTATGGCATATACCGGGGCATTTTTTGTTTGTTGTTTTTGTAGCTCTTTCATAATTTTTAGGAAGATACCAAATTGGCGCTTGTGCCAGCTAATTAGTTCTCTATGTTCAACGTACATTTGTCTTTTTCAAATGTCGTCCAATTTTAGTGCAGCGTCATCAGAAAATATGTACATGTCTTACAAGGTTCTCTTATGTTCGCAGTCATTTAATATTCCGACAGGGTGGTGGGTATGATGAAGGGGGTCAACACGGTGTTCGGTTTTCTGTCGTTTGCCATGAGGAGTTCTTCAAATTTTAATACAAATCTCGAAATATATATTATGTGACACTGAGTTGGGTACCCTAAGTTTCGTGTTCTAGACATATTGGCATTGAATTTCACATATGCAAACGTTTGACAGTGCAGTTTTGTCTCCTTTGGTCGTTTCTTGCAGACTTGTTCGCTGTATTTTGAATGCGCGTGCGATAACTCATGTTGCAGGTTTCCCATAATCTGATTGTTTTTGTAAGGCAAAGTGAATTTTCAAATTTCGCTCACCACTGCAAAGCAACTGCAATAATTCTTAATTTTATTTTATTTTTGAACTACATATAAGCATTTTATATATATATTGAAATATAGTTTTGTTTCATGTTTGTCTTATTCACCTTTTCCGTTTTTTTTATGTGTCTCTTACAGATAAGATGTGCGATCAAATCAGTGACGCTATTTTGGATGCCCATTTAAAACAAGATCCTGATGCAAAAGTTGCTTGTGGTAATTATTTTTAAGTTTAAGCAATGTTTGTCTTCTTTATGATGTACAGCTGATAAAAGAGCTTTAGAAGAATTTAAATTAGATTGCTATAAATAGAAAATTTTCATTTTTAGATCATGACTATCTTCTGCTTTTGGTAAAAAAAAGAAATGGCCCTTATAAAGTAAAAGTCATTATACGCATTATATGATACATGCGAAAATATTGAATTGACAATGCTTTGGCAGATATCAATAAGGCTTGGAGCATAGTAAATAAAACACACGCTTCGAACAAGTTCAAATGTTAATGAATTCAAGCTAAAAAATTTGAATTCTTGCTCTTAATATTCTTTAGGTCTTGTTAAAAGCATATTTGTTTACCAAGAATAAACAACTTAAAAGGCGTTAAGTTCAATCGACCTTTGGATACTCACCACCTCGGGTGGTGAGTATCCAAGTTTTGTCATGATCCGGTGAAAATGCATAATTTATGACCCCATATCAGCTTTTGCGAAATTTGGTCCAATTTCGACCAAATTCGACACGGATATTGAGAGCCCTAATAAGTACAAGTCATTGTTCAATTTTGTAGATCTAAATATTGGCCTTTTTTGTAGCTATATCCAAATATAGACCGATCTGATCCATATAACATAACATAAGTCACTGTCAAATTTCAGCGATATCGGATTATAGATGTGTCTTTTATGGGGCCAAGACTTTAAATAGAGAGATCGGTCTATATGGCAGCTATATCCAAATCTAAACCGATCCGAGCCAAATTAAAGAAAGATGTCGACTGGCCTAACATAGCTTACTGTCCCAAATTTCGGTGAAATCGGACAATAATTGCGCCTTTTATGGGTCCAAAACCTTAAATCGAGAGATCGGTCTATATGGCAGCTATATTCAAATCTGGACCCATCTGGGTTAAATTGAACAAGGATGTCGAAGCGCCTAACAGAACTCACTGTCCCAAATTTCGGCGAAATTGGACAATAAATGCGCCTTTTATGAGCTCAAAACCTTAAATAGAAAGATCGGTCTAAATAACAACTACATCCAAATCTGGACCGATCTGGACCAAATTGAAGAAGGATGTCGAAGGGCTTAATACGACTCACTGTCCCAAATTTCGGCAAAATTGAACAATAAATGCGCCTTTTATGGACCCAAGACCTAAAATCAAGATGTCGGTCTATATGGCAGCTATATCCAAATCTGGACCGATCTGGGCCAAATTAAACAAGGATGTCAAAAGGCCTAACACAACTCACTGCCTCAAATTTTGGCAAAATCGGACAATAAATGCGTCTTTTATGAGCCTTATACCCTAAATCGGCGGATCGTTCTTTAGGGAGGCTATATCAAGGTATAGTCCGATATAGCCCATCTTCGAACGAAACCAGGTTATGGACAAAAAAAAAGAATCTGTGCAAAGTTTCAGCTCAATATCTCTATATTTAAATACTGTAGCGTGATTTCAACAGACAGACGGACGGACATGGCTAGATCGTCACAGATTTTAACGCTGATCAAGAATGAATATTTCGATGTGTTGCAAACGGAATGACAAAATGAATATACCCCCATCCTTAGGTGGTGGGTATAAAAAGACATACATTTTGTGTAAACTTGTTGCTCAACAATCTCTAAAACAAAATTGTCCATTCAAATCCCATAATTTTGCTTCACCTATACTAAAAGTTTAAAGCGTTGCTTTTGTTTCGCTCACTCATTATACCCTACACCACTACTGTTGTATTATAAATAAGTGCATTTGTTTGTAACACCCAGAAGGAAGAGAGATAGACCCATTGATAAGTATACCGATCGATTCAGAATCACTTTCTGATTCGATTTATCTATGTCCTGCTGTCCATGTTAATTTGTGTACAAAGTACAGATCGCATTTTTCATCCGATTGTCTTAAAATTTGGTATACGCATGTTTTTCGACCTAGAGACGAAGCCTATTGAAATTGGAAAAAAACGGTTCAGATTTGGATATAGCTTCCATATATATGTTCGTCCGATTTTCAGTAATAATGCAATACAATGGTCATTTGTTAAGCGATTCTCTCGAAATTTGGAGAATTTTCTCTTGACTGTCGACATTACTGGTGAATTTCATAGAAATCGCTTCAGATTTAGACATAGCTGTCATATATATGATCGTCCGATTTTATGAAATATTGCAATAAAGTGGTCATTTGTCAACCGCTGTAATTTGGCAGGAAGGATTTTCTTATGACTTTCTACATTACTGGTGAATTTCATAGAAATCGGTTCAGATTTAGACATAGCTGCCATATAGGTATATCGTCCGATTTTGACTTCTAGAGTCACAGCAAGCGCATTTATTGACCGATCTTGCCAAAACTTTGTACAACGCTTTCCCCGACGACTACGACAATATCTAATATGTTTGCTTGAAATCGGTTCAAATTTAGATATAGCTCCCATATATATGTTTGTCCAATTTTGAGATTTATTGCAATAAAGTGTCCATTTGTAAACCGATTCTCTCGAAATTTGGCTGAAAGGATTTTCTTATGACTCTCGACATTACTGGTGAATTTCATACAAATCGGTTCAGATTTAGATATAGCGATTTTTTAAAAGAAAGTTAATGCATTTTTAATAAAACTTAGAATGAACTTTAACCAAATATACTTTTTTTACACTTTTTTTCTAAAACAAGCTGTGAAAAAATTTGTCAACGCCGACTATATGAAAAATCCGCAATTACTTTTTGGGCAACCCAATATATCCCCCGATTTTCACTCCGAGAGCCACTACAAGCGCATTTATTGGCCAATCTTGCCAATTTCTGGACGACTACTACAATATCTGAGAAGTTTGCTCGAAATCGGTTTAGAATTAGATATAGCTCACATATGTGTGTTCGTCAGATTTTTGGGTAATTTGCAATAATGTTGCCATTTGTGAACCGTAGTTATTACAGTTTGAACATATTTGCTCGGAATAATCTGCCGAGGTTCATCAAAATAGGTTCAGAATTAGATATAGCTTCCACATTGTACTTATAGGGTAGGTGTAGGGTATTATACAGTCGGCACCGTCCGACTTTAGCCTTTCCTTAATGGTTTAAATTTGAGAAAATGTACCCCAAATTGTTGTATTTGTAGTAAAATATATGCATTTGAGCCCCAAAATATTGAAATAAGAACCTAAAGTAAAATTAAAATGTGCCCAATATAGTTTACCACCAATTTAATCGGAAATTTTTAGTTTTGGATGAAAAAGGCCCCAAAAAGAGGAAAATGGACCCCAAATTTTTTTGTTGTTCTCCATTAACCTATTTGGGGCATAATTGGATTTGGGGTGTAATTTTCTGGACTCTCACTTCATACTGCCTGAATACCAGTTCGAAGGTGGACTGTGTTTCCAAGATTTTTCTGTCCCTTGTGTCCAAATTTCGGATAAAAAAAAATTCCGATTTACAACTCAATTTTTCCAAAAACAAAAACTGTTCTGAATGGATTTTTACAAAAGTACAAGGTAACAATCGTTCCCAGTACTTCTAAGACCCTAAATTACAAATGAATTTTCCCCAAAAAAATGTGTTCTGAATCGATTTTTGCAAAAGTACAGGGTAGAGCTGGCAAACTATCGTTAATCGCAAGATTCGATATTTTCGATAGTTTTAATAATAAATATCGATAGTATCGATACTATCGTTCATTTTCCATCACCTATATTTCGAACGAAAATGAGAAGCAAAAATCAGGAGATTGACTTATATAGAAGCAATATTAATGCACATACCAAATAAAACCAAGGTTAATAAAGTCAGTTGGAAGTCATGAGAGAAATCATTGTACAAAATGTTAGCCTAATCGGATTAAAATTGCGCCCTCTATAGGCGCAATGTATCTTAAAGGACATATTCAGCGTCGGATTCCTTATTTTTGTTTAGTTTTACAAAAAATTTAACTTTTGCGATAGTATCCATCGGAAAAATATGAATTATTCAGTCAAAAAATTAAATATCGTTAGTGCCATCGATATTTTGCCAGCTCTAGTACAGGGTAGCTGACACAAAGTGTTACCAATACGAACGTTCACATTTGTTTTGTGTGAAAATATTTTTGTTTTTGATTCAAGTGACAAATGGAAGCAATCTTAATTTCAGAATCCATTCACTTTTGCTCGATATGACGACCTTTTGCCTTGACTAATGCTCTAGGTTAGGTTATGTCAGAGTGGCAGTCCTTTATACAATAGACTCTCTTAGACAATTTTAAGTCCATTGTCATACCACAGTAGCGACAGAGCAAGGACTCTTGTGGGAATCGATCCCTGCTCGGGCAACCCGAGCATGCTGCCTACTCTGCTACCCGGGCGCCTGCTCTAAGTCGGTCAAAAAAAGGGGTCTATTACTTTTATGGCTTGTTTAATATTAGAATCCAATTTTTTTTGTCTTTAGTCCCTAACAGATCGATGCACAAAGAGAGCAAGCATAACGATCGCCCTTTGTTATAGTTATGGGTGATTATATATCCCCTTCTGTTATGCGTTACAAGTTAATGTTCTAAATTTAATAACCTGTACCACAGTAGTGGTAAGTATAGGGCATACAAATTCTTCATATCAGACTTTGTTGTCTGCCGCCAAATGTCCATTATCTTGGTAATATGATTCCTATGGCAACGAAATTCTCAGAATTAAAAATCCTCCATGCATGATATCTTTATTTTTTTTCGCTTGCAATAAACACTTAAATGGCTAATCATAATAAACACTGCGCCTGATCGTAGGCATTGTTTCGATTTATTCGTATGTTTAGGGAATGAATTTGAAGCGTGCTGCTGTAAACAACCATTTTAAGAAAACAGTTTAATTTTAGATTTCCAAAAACTTGAGTCAGAAATGATACAAAATGATATTCTTTTGCAGAAACCGTCGCTAAAACTGGCATGATTCTCTTGTGTGGTGAAATCACCTCAAATGCTGTAGTGGATTATCAAAAGGTTGTGCGTGAAACTGTTAAGCACATTGGCTATGACGACTCGTCGAAAGGTAAGTAGTACTGGCTCTTGGGCTTTGATGGTAAAGAAGCAACTTAAATGATTCGATAAGAAATTTCGAATGAATTGAATTTTCTATTTCAAAAGGGGCGGGACTAATTGTTTTTATATATGTATATGCCAAAAGAAAATAATTGAATTTTAAATCCTATTCTGTAATTAAGGCTACGATCATAAAACTTTGAATTTACTTGTTGCCCTTGAACAACAGTCTCCCGATATTGCCAGAGGTGTCCATGTTAATCGCGAAGAAGAAGATGTGGGTGCTGGTGATCAGGTATTGTTATTGGTTCTTCACTTGCTCTTCCTAAGAGTTGTGTTCTCGTTAAGCGCCGTCAACATTTAAAATTCTTGGCATATTTTCGCTCTTTAAATTACACATTTTTTTAATGTTTTTACCATGGCCGGCAAACTCATATTTTCATATTTTTTTTAACTAATTCATTAATTTAAACTGAGTAATGACAATGGGATGATGATTTTATATGAGCAACTTCAAATAATTGTTTGTTATATTTGAGGAATATAAACGAAAATTTAATGTCCTTTTTTTGGAAAGTTTCATTGTTTTTAATGGTAAAATGTTGTAAAGAGCAAAACCAAAGATTTTTATGAATGGAAAATAAATGAGTTTGAAAACTTAATACTACTCATATAAGAATCAGGGAAGGAAATCTAGTAATCAACGATTAAAAGCGAAATTATTGGCTAGAAAATTCTCAAAAAAAAAAAAAAATCAAATAAAATAAAATATATGAAAGAATAATAAAAAATATTTAAATATAAAAAATATATTCAAATGTTATAAAATACAATAAAATATTTAAAAAATAAGATAAAAAGTTAAAAATTAAGTAAAAAAATTAACAAAAATTAAATAAAATTAACTAAAATGAAATACAATTAACTAAAATAAAATAAAATTAATTAAAATAAAATAAAATTAACTAAAATATATTAAAATTAACTAAAATAAAATAAGATTAACCAAAATAAAATAAAATAACTAAAATAAAATAAACTTAAAAAAATAAAATTATCAGCTTCAATGCTGATGAAAGTCACTGTGTCACATAGGTTTGCATGTTACGCCTATGATGCTGTGGCTCCTTTCGTGCTCATGGTCATTCCCTCACTAAATACAGTCGACATTTTTAATACTGCAGCCTTAAAAATATATTCCCTACAACGATGTGTTGCTTAGTGGACGCTGTCTAGATCCTCCTTTAAAAAAGTAGCTTTATTATTAACTGTATTCAGCTCGCATTCCTTGATGTGAGAGAAGTCTCACTGCAGGCATTAACTTTGGCCAGGCCAAAAATTGGATTCCCCAACACCTTGGATATATATAAACAACATTTCGTTAAAATCCAGTGAAAAATACACGATTATAAACCTATAGTACTTACTTTAATTTAATTGGCTATGACAGAACATTTGTTCCACTAACCGAACGTAGAATAGCATTCCAATCTCCTCGATCTTCTGCGCTCATTCTAAAATCTCTGACACCAAGTTTCGAGGTGTCTCCCACCACTATATCTTTCTATGGGGCTTTTGATCTTCCCGGTTTTACGGTGTACCACCGTGTATGCCTTTAAAAGACTTCTTTGCTGGAGCTTCTTCATTCCGACAACATGGCCTAGCCAACGCAGCCGTGTAACTATGCTTTCGTCGTCATAGAGCTTATACAGCTCGTAGTTCATACGTCGCCTATATTCTCCATTAACGCAAAGAATCTTTCTCTCAAATACTCCAAGCACTGCCTCGTCTGTTTTTACAAGTACCCATGCCTCAGAACCATATAACAACACGGGTAGTATCAGTGTCTTGTATAGTGTAATCTTCGTCTGTCGAGAGGTGGCCTTGTTTCTAAACTGCATACTTAATCCAAAGTAGCATCTGTTTGCCAGTATTATTCTTCGTTTTATCTCAAAACTGGTGTCATTTGTTTCGGTTAAGGCGGTGCCGAGGTAGATAAAGTTGCTGACTATCTTTATCTGCTCGGTTGTACAATGCGTTTTGGGAGTTGAAACCATCCATTTCGTCTTATCTCCATTTACTGCCAGGCCCATTTTCACTGGCTCTCTTTCGATTCTTTCAAAGGCTGCGGTTACTACTTCCGGTGACCGACCTATGATGTCGATGTTGTCGGCATAGTCGAGTAGCATGTGTTCTCTTGTGATTAGTGTGCCATATCTATTCCCATCTGCATCTCGTATAATCTTCTCCAGCAGGATATTAAAGAGATCATCTTTGAAACCTCCCGTGGTATTGAATGATTCAAAGAGATTCTTTCCTATTCTTACTGAGGAACGCAGATCAGCAGGTGTCATTCTGTAAAGTCTTATTAATATTGCAGGGATACCAAACTCAGACATGGCTTGAAATACCTTTGAACGTAATGGGGTATCGAAAGCGGCTTTGTAGTCAACAAAGAGATGGTAGGTGATGATTTGTCCTTCTCGGGTCTTTTGCAGGATTTGGCGCATTGTGAATATCTGGTCCAGGGTGGATTTACCAGGTCTAATGCCGTATTGATAGTGCCCAATTATCTCATTGACTTTAGGTTTTAATCTTTCACACAGTACGCTCGAGAGTACGCTTGTATGCGATGGGGAGGAGACTTATTCTTCTGTAGTTGGTACATTCCGTCTTGTCTCCTTTCTTGTGTACGGGACATAAATGCTGAGGTTCCAATCATCGGGTATGCGTTCTTCTAGCCAGATAGCGCAGATAAGCTGATGCATACGCCATATCAGCGTGTCGCCACCGGTCTTAAATAGTTCAGCGGGTAACCCGTTGGCTCTTGCTGCCTTGTTGTTCTTTAGTCGGGTCGCTGTTACTTGGACCTCATTTTGACTAGGAGTTAAACATTCTATACCATCATCATTGATTGGTTCTGCGGTATCCTCTTCACCGCCACCGTCCGACACTAGCAGTTTGGTAAAATGTTCTTTCCATATTCTCAGGATGCTATCTGTGTCAGTTACCAGATCTCCTTCTTTATTTCTGCAGGAGGATGTGCCTGCACCAAAGTCATTGGTTTGGTGTTGAATTCTTTGGTAGAATTTCCGGACTTCATTCTGACTCCTGTACATCTAAATTCGCCCACACTCATGTCTTTCCATTTCCTTTTGCTCAGAATTAGAGGGGTATTTATTGATTGATATATGTGGGACTAAAATGAAATATATTTGAGAGTACAGTACGAATATCTCTTGGAATTTCCCACTTCCAAATCGGCTGTTGTACAGTGTAATTCATAAAATGATTTCTCAGATCCGGGTACGCAACTAAAATATATTTATCTGAAGAATTTTCATAGAAAATTTTAATATAATCGACATATGATGGTCACTGATGTTCTTGTCGTTGTTATTTGCATTTTGGTTAGGTACGTTCCAAATGAAAAAAAACTCTTGTCATTACTTGCATGTTGGTAGGCCCTTCAAATAGGATTTCATTTTGAATTTATACTAGTGCTCATCATCGTGGGTTATGTTGTCCAATTGAAAGTTAAATGTTTGTGATTGTCTTTAAGTGTAAAGAATATAATTATATATATATTACATGGGGAATTATATAAAGGCCTATTCCTGTTTTCGAAAATGCATAATGAAAGATTTTCTTAGCCTAACGCCACATCGATGTTTGAATGCTTACTCTAAAATAATTTCTATATGATTTATCGTATGATTTCAAAACTTAAAAGAAGAAGACTTAGAAAATACTGGCCAAATATTTTTTTGAGTTTTGTGAATTCGAAAATCGGAACAGGCCTAACGAATAGTAAAAATATGTTTGTATAATTTATTTATAAGTAGGAAGAAGAAAATAGCATTGGCTACTGAGGCCATCAGCTAACATATTTTTTTATCTTTATAATATTGGGTTGCCCAAAAAGTAATTGCGGATTTTTTAAAAGAAAGTAAATGCATTTTTAATAAAACTTAGAATGAACTTTAATCAAATATACTTTTTTTACACTTTTTTTCTAAAGCAAGCTAAAAGTAACAGCTGATAACTAACGGAAGAAAGAATGCAATTACAGAATCACAAGCTGTGAAAAAATTTGTCAACGCCGTCTATATGAAAAATCCGCAATTACTTTTTGGGCAACCCAATATATTTTTTTTAAATACAAAATAATCATAACGTTGTGTGCATTTTTCTTTTTGTCTATTTCCATATCATATTTAATACTAAAAATATTTAAAAATCCATTATCAAAAAATATAATGAAATCAAAGGTTTTGATTATAAGACTTGCAACGTTTTGTTAGCCTTGGATCAGCAATCGCCAGAAATTGCCGCTGGAGTGCATGTAAATCGTGCTGAAGAAGAAATCGGTGCCGGAGATCAGGTGTGCCTTAAAATCAAATATTCTCTTTTCGTTTGAAACTAAGACGCTTTGTTAATAGCATCTTCCAAAAACCCACGTATCTGTAAAAAATCATTGTTTCTAACTTGTATTTCCCCCCCTTTCTTTTCCTATAGAATTAGGCTGCTGCTTGAAGTACGCCTATTAATTTTTTTTAACTATTTTTAGTTCTTTGTTTAATAATTTCTTGCTAGAGCGCACACACACATTAAACCTTTCACCTCTATTCAAATTTATAAAGACTTGTTATTTAATAGTAGAAAGTCCTCGAACTGCCTATTGTCTTTTCTAAAATTTTTGTATGCTTTGGGAACCGTTTCTATGAAATAAAAAATAACAAGTTTTTCTTTTATCATTCCTTATGTTGGTAGCAGAATATTTTTGTTGAATTTTTCAATATTTTTCAAAATATTTAGTTGGAGTTTTGTGTAGAGATTTCAAAACATATTTTTTTCACAAATTTTTAAAATGTATAATTGGTTTATAGTTTATCATATATCCGATTTTCATGGTGTTTATATGACTCATACAACAGTTTGCATAATAACTACAGTCGAAATCGTTTATAGCGAACTTGCTGAAAAGGTCTTTGCAGTTTTGACGAATCACAAACGATAAAGGGAAATAAACAAACCTTTAAATAACCGACAAATTTCGTCGTTTCGCTGAACGTCGTTATAACCGATTTTGACTGTTTATATACTCCACTAACAATATAGCACTCTCCCATCTGATTCATGGCTTTTCTTCATTGTCTAAACCTTTAAACCCTTTCTCTTGCTTTTAGCTTGCTTTTATTCCTTACTTGGTTACTTTTCTGTCTTGTATATTGGTGTACAGTTCTTCCCTTATTTTTTTGTTTTGTTTTAAGAATATTAAAAATTGGATTTAATTGAATTTTAATAATGTTTTTTATCCGATTTACTTTTAAAGGGTATTATGTTTGGTTATGCCACTGACGAAACTGAAGAATGCATGCCTTTGACTGTCGTTTTGGCCCACAAATTAAATGAGAAAATTGCCGAATTACGTCGTTCTGAAGATTTCTGGTGGGCACGTCCCGATTCTAAGACTCAGGTGAGATATAACAATAATTTAAAGCATTCTAATTAAAAAATAGTAAAAAAAAGCGTTAAGTTCGGCCGGGTCGAACCTTTTATGAGAGATCGGTCTTTACCGCAGCTATATCCAAATCTGAACCGATTAGGGCCAAATTGCAGCAAGATGTCGAAAGTCTTAACACAATTCACTGTCCCAAATTCCGGCGAAATCGGGCAATAAATGCGTCTTTTTATGGGGCCAAGGCTTTAAATCGAGAAATCGGTCTATAAGGCAGATATATTTAAATCTGGACCGATATGGGCCAAATGGAAGAAGGATGTCGAAAGCCCTAACACAACTCACTCTCCCAAGTTTCGACGAAATCACACAATAAATATGGCTTTTATGGGTCCTAAACCTTAAATCGAGAGATCGGTCTATATTGCAGCTATATCCAAATTTAGACTGATATGGGCCAAATTGAAGAAAGATGTCGCAGGGCCTAACACAACTCACTGTCCCAAATTTCGGCGACATTGGACAATAAATGCACCTTTTATGGGCCCAAAACCTTAAATCCAGAGATCGGTCTATATGGCAGCTATATTCAAATCTGGACCGATCTGGGCCAAATTGCAGAAATATGTCGATGGGCCTAACACAACTAATTGTCCCAAATTTCGGCTACATTGGACAATAATTGCGACTTTTATGGGCCCAAAACCTTAAATCCAGAGATCGGTTTATATGGCAGCTATATCCAAATCTGGGTCAAAATGCAGAAAGATGTCTAAAGCCCTTACACAACTCTCTGTGCCGAATTTCGGCGAAATCGGACCATAAATGCGTCTTTTATGGGCCCAAGACCTTAAATCGAGAGATCGGTCTATATGGCAGCTATATCCAAATCTGGACCGATCTGGGCCAAATTGCAGAAATATGTCGAAGGGCCTAACACAACTCATAGTCCCAAATTTCTGTGACATCGGACAATAAATGCGATTTTTATGGGCTCAAGACCTTAAATCGAGAGACTGGTCTATATGGCAGCTAACTCCAAATCTGGACCGATTTGGGCCAAATTGCAGAAAGATGTCGAAGGGACTAACACAACAAACTGTCTCGAATTTCTGCGACATCGAACAAAAAATGCACTTTTTATGGGCCCAAAACCTTAAATCAAGAGATCGGTCTGTATGGCAGCTATATCAAAATCTGGACCGATATGGGCCAAATTAAAGAAAGATGTCGAAGGGCCTAACAAAACTCACTGTTCCAAATTTCGGCGACATCGAACAAAAAATGCGCCTTTTATGGGCCTAAAACCTTAAATCCAGAGATATGGGCGAAAATGAAAAAGGATGTCGAAGGGCCTAACACAACTCACTGTTCCAAATTTTGGCGAAATCGAACAAAAAATGAGCCTTTTATGGGTCCAAGACCTTAAATCGAGAGATCGGTTTATATGGCAGCTATATCTAAATCTGGAATGATCTGGGCCAAATTGAAGAAAGATGTCGCAGGGCCTAACACAACTCACTGCCCAAGTTTCGGCGACATTGGACAATAAATGCGCCTTTTATGGTCCAAGACCTTAAATCGAGAGATCGGTCTATATGGCATCTGGACCGATCGGGGAAGTTAGTGAATGAAATTAAAAGTTGAAAGGCATAATTATCAAATTTCTGTTTAACCAGGCAAAAATGAAAGCTTCATGGAACCGAAAAAGGATAATAGAGAGATCGGTTTATATAGGAGCAACATCAGGATAAAGACCGATTTGGACCGTAGTTGGAACAACTGTTAAAAGTCGTAACAGAACACCACGTTCAAAATTTTATCCAAATCGGACAAAAATGTTGATTTTCAGGGGTTCGAGAAGTTAAATCGGGGGAAATGTTTATATGGGAGCTATATCAGCTTAAAGACCTATTTGGGCCGTACTTGGCACAGTTGCTGGAGGTCGTAACAGAATACTACATGCTATATTTCAGCCAAATCGGCCCTAAAGTGCGGCTTGTAAGGGCTCAAGAAGTCAAATCGGAAGATCGATTTATATGGGAGCTATATCCAAATCTAAACCGATATTGTCCATTTGCAATCCCCAATCCAAATCGGTCTAAAATTTTACAACTATGGTTCAAATCGGTCCATAACCTGATATAGCTGCCGTATAAACCGATCTTGTATCTTGACTTCTTGAGCCGCTGGAGGGCGCAATTCTCATCCGATTTGGCTGAAATTTTTCATGAGGTATTTTGTTATCACTTCCAATAACTGTTCCAAGCACCGTCGGAATCGGTCAATAACCTGATATAGCTCCCATATAAACCGATCTCCCAATTTGACTTTTTGAGCTCTTATAAGACGGAATTTTTGTCCGATTTGGCTGAAATTTGAAAGTAGTGTTCTGTTGTGACTTCCAGTAACTGTACCACGTACCGTCAAAATCAGTCTATAACTTGATATAGCTGCCATATAAACCGATCTCCCGTTTTGACTTCTTGAGCTCTTATAAGACGCAATTTTTATCCGATTTGGCTGAAATTTTGAATGTACTGTTCTGTTGTGACTTTCAACGCTAAGTACGGTCCAAATCGGTCTATAACTTGACATAGCTGCCATATAAACCGATCTCCCGATTTGACTTCTTGAGCCTCTGGAAGCTGCAATTTTTGTCTAATTTGGCTGAAATTTTGCACATAGTGTTCTGTTATGACTCTCAACAAATGTGCCATGTACGGTCTAAATCGGTCAATAATCTGATATAGCTGCCATATAAACCAATCTCCCATTTTGACTTCTTGAGTCCTTACAAGCCTCAATTTTTTCCGATTTGACTGAAATTTTGCATGTGGTGTTCTGCTATGACTTCCCATAACTGTGCCACGTGCCGTCAAAATCGGCCGATAACCTGATATAGCTGTCATATAAACCGATCTCCCGATTTGACTTCTTGAGCGCCTGAAAGCTGCAATTTTTGTCTAATTTGACAGAAATTTTGCATGTGGTGTTCTGCTATGACTTCCCATAACTGTGCACGTACCGTCAAAATCGGTCAATAAGCTCATATAACTTCCATAAAAACCGGTATCCCGATTCGACTTATTGAGCGTTTGGAAGCCAAAATTTTTGTCCGATTCGGCTAAAATTTTTAATGTACTGTTCTGTTGTGACTTTCAACAAATGTGCTAAGTACAGTCCCAATCGGTCTATAACCTGATATAGCTGTCATACAAACCGATCTCCCAATTTGACTTCTTGAGCCTCTGGAATCCGCAATTTTTGTCCGATTTGCCTGAAATTTTGCATATAATTGTCTGTTATGACTCTCAACAGCTGCGTTAAGCACAGTCCAATTCGGTCTATAACTAGTTATAGGTCCCATATTTTATCAGAATCCATGGTGGTGGGTTCCCAAGATTCGGTCCGCTTTTACTTGTTAGCAATAAAAAATTGACAACTCAACTAATTTCCTTTGTTTTTCCTTTTTCCTGTCTTTTTGCTTTATAGATCACCTGCGAATATCTCTTCAATGCCGGTGCTGCCGTACCCAAACGTGTGCACACCATTGTCATTTCCATGCAACACTCCGACAAGATCACACTCGAGGATTTACGTACAGAGGTCATGAATAAAGTTGTCAAAGTAGTCATTCCCGCCAAATATTTCGATGCCAATACAATTGTTCACATTAATCCATGCGGTTTGTTTGTGATTGGTGGACCCATGGGTGATGCCGGTTTGACGGGTCGCAAAATCATTGTCGACACCTATGGCGGTTGGGGCGCTCATGGTGGTGGTGCTTTCTCGGGCAAAGATTACACTAAAGTCGACAGATCAGCAGCTTATGCCGCTCGCTGGGTAGCCAAATCGTTGGTGAAGGCTGGTCTATGCAAGCGTTGCCTGGTGCAGGTGTCCTATGCCATTGGTTTGGCCGAGCCATTGTCCATTACAGTCTTCGATTATGGAACTTCACACAAATCTCAAAAAGAATTGTTGCAAATTGTCAAGAGCAACTTTGACTTGAGACCCGGCAAAATTGTCAAGTAAGTTTAAAGTATGGTGAAGAGAGAATTGTTCAGCTTTTAAGCATTTTCATTCTTTTCCACAGGGATCTCGATTTGAAGAACCCCATTTACCAGCGCACAAGTACTTATGGCCATTTCGGTCGCGAAGGTTTCTCATGGGAGCAGGCTAAACCTTTGAATATCAATTGACTAGACGCTAATCTGCAGCAGCTGCCTCAGCCACCGTGTGCTAAAAAGTGTAAAACTGCGTAATTTTTAGTTTTAATTTTATCATCTTAATTTTTCTTATTTTTTTTTTAATATTTTTATTTTAAACTATTAATTTTTCGTTTGAAAAAGGCAAAAGAATCAGGAACAGTGAATCAACGTTTAGGGGCATCCAATAATAATTTCCTAAAATAGGAAAGCCAAAGCTCTTCGAAAAAGGGAAGGGAATTTGTTCGTCAAATGCTTTTTTTTAGATTTGCCTTTTTTGCAACATTAAATTGATAGAATTAGTTTTAGTTGTGTCAAAACAAAAAACAAAAACAGATAAACTCTAAATTAAAATAAAGTTAAAACAACAGCAAAATATAATATATATATTTTATAAAACAAAAGAAGAGCCCCAACAAATTTATAAACAAAAGAGAGAAATAAAAAAATTATGCTTACCACTGCTATAATTGTAAATCAACAGAAAAATACTGAAACAATCCCTTTTGCCATGTACAAACAGATGTTTTTTTGTCGTCTCGCTATTTGTCTTTTAAAAAAAGTTTTAAATTTTTTTTTGTTTGTATCTGTAGAACAAAGACTTACTACAACGAAACAGCCTAATTGAAATTTGTTTAAATATTTTCTGATTTTATTTTTGGAATTTTTATTTTATTATTCTAATTTGTCTGTCAGCCATATCCGTATGTGCCCCGTTACTATTTCGCAATTATAGTGTGTTTTACCAATTATGTATATTAATTTAGTCTATTTAAATTTTATAAACAAAATATTTTAATAATGTCTTCTTCGTATCGAATCAACCAATCAACCAACCAAACACCCCCCTTCATATGCAGTTGTTGTAAGATTAAGTGTCCCTTCTGCTGCCCCCTCCCCGAATAAAAAACTACAAAATCTATCTGTTTCATCTCGTTTATATCCTCCCACATGTACTACTTCTTCAAAAAATTAATAAAAATATAAACAAATGTGTATTTTGTATTACCCAGTAGTTTCTTCTTTAAGTAACACTCTCCAAGCAGGAATAACCCAACAAACAAAAATATAACAAAAGAAAAACAAAATACATTTTCAATAAAACTATACATAAAAACCAACATCAATAAGAAGAATAAGAAATAATTAAAAATGCAATTATTATTGGAATCATTTCTTTTGGTTTAATTGTCCCCCAGTAAGCAACTTTTCAATAATAAAATAAAATTATAAATATACACATAAGTAAATAAAAAAAAATACCAACAAAAGCAGCAAGTTTTAAACATCTAAATTATATTTGGAAAAAAACTAAATAAATAAAACAAATTACATATTTAAAAAAAAAAAAATAATTCCATACTTACTTTGGTTGGGTAAAACCTGGCAATCTGCAACAGAAAAAAAAATAAAAATCGGTTTCAGTTACGAAATTAATTGATCCAATTAATTTTTTTTATTGAAACTGCTTCAATCACGAAAATGATAATATCAATCACAGTGCTTCAAAAAAAGTGATTAAAACAAGTAAAGGCGTGCTGAATTCGGTCGGGCCGAATCTTGGTACCCACCACCATGGATTCTGCTAAAATATGGGAGCTATATCGGTGATTAAAACAAGTAAAAGCGTGCTAAATTCGGCCGGGCCGAATCTTGGGAACCCACCGCCATAGATTCTGCTAAAATATGGGAGCTATATCGGTGATTAAAACAAGTAAAAGCGTGCTGAATTCGGTCGGGCCAAATCTTAGGAACCCACCACCAGGGATTCTGCTAAAATATGTGAGCTATATCGGGTTAACAAACGATTCAGACCGTACCTGACACAGTCGCTGGTAAGGGCTTCGTTCGATTTATTTCGAGCTTTCTCGGAGATCGCACTATTCGAGTCATTACAGATGGGTTCTCATCCGTTCTCCTTCTCTTTTTCTAATTTTCATCAACGATCTGTTGGGTCAGACATCGAATCCGATCTACTCATTTGCGGATTGTCATTCGACCATAGGCCAAGTCTTCGAGAGATTGAGGACAAGAGGCGGGTTATGGACGATATACTCTGCCAGGATTTGCTGGCCATTTCTGAGTGGGGTCGAATGAATCTAGTCATTTGCTGATGACTGTGATCTCTGTCATTCGTACTCATTCGACCATAGGCCAAATCTTTTGAGAGATTGAGGACAAGAGGCGGGTTATGGACGATATACTCCGCCAGGATTTACTGGCCATTTCTGAGTAGGATCGAATGAATCGAGTAGATTTTAATGCACCGAAGATTCAATGCTGCTTGTTGTCACACAAACGATTCGACGACCCATACACCGTTGTCTATCAACGCTGTAGATGTTGAGCAATCAGAAGCTCTTGATGTTCGTTAAAAAAAAAAAAACACCATGACTTTGCAATTGCTGTAACTTCCTTAGTTTTTCAAACTTTAGAATTTTTCAGATACCGTTGGATTCGTGAAGAAACTCCTTTAGTTTTTCGAATTTCGAAAATTTTAAGGCATTCCGCAGTTCGAAATTCGAAGAAGTTTCGTAAAATAAACACAATTACTTCAAAATTCACATTTTATTTTTTTGCATTTTTTTTTAGCAAAGGTTACCCCCTTATAAAAATTTTCAAATTTTGAAGCGAAAAAATTTTTCGAGTTGAATATACAGTATTGACGTTTATGTTTTTTCTTCAAAAAATGCCTATGTTTTTTCTTCAAAAAAACAAGCTCAAAATCGCATAATCGATATCCGAAAAATGCTAAAAAAAATCAAGGTGAATTTAAAATTTCACAATTCTGAGGACACCATTGTATTCGCGAAGGAAACCTCTTTCCTGGACGAAGCAATACTCTTTTCAGTTTTCTTGAAAACTTTGGAGAATTGCTTCAAAACCGCATAAATCATATCCAAAAAATTCAATAAACCAATGTGAGTTTGCTATTGCTGCAAATTCCTAAGTTTTGCAAACTTTAGAATTTTTCAGACACCTTTGGATTCAATAGGAAAACCGCTTTCACTAATGGTGTTGGATGAGCAATACTGTAAAGTTATCTAAGAAAAACATCGCAAAAACTTTTTTTAGGGCGTAGCCCCTACAGCGGATTAATATACGCACCCCTTTTTCAATCTAACCTAGCTAATCGGGGATACAATTGAGCGAGAAAATTCGCGTAAATAAAACACCCCTATTGTTACAAAATATATTTTCAACTGGGTAGTTAATTTAAAGAATCGTTTGGTTTGTATCTGAATTAATTTTGGCAAAACTTTACATTATTAATTACAGTTAAAACGTCTCAATTGTTTAGTTAATTACAGTTGCAAAGCTACTGTGCTTCATTGTTAACACATGTTGACTCGTGCAATGCTTAACATGAACAGGGTAGTTCATTTAATATTTTTTTGGGTTTGTGTCGAAACTGATTCTGGGAATAGCAAAGGTAACAATCTGTTACTACATTACCGACAGTTTTTAATATTTAATATTTAAACTGGGTTTGTGTCAAAACTTATTCTGGGAATAGCAAAGAAAACAATATGTTACTATATTACCGACAGTTCTGTATATGGTTATTTTATGGGTAAGGCAGTGTTTAAGTACAACATTAGGGTGTACAATTGTATTTTGGATTTTTCGTTTATTTGAAAATTCAGTTTTAACTATTAATGGAACAAGACCGAAAGAGGTTTTCAATTAATAGAATAGTCGATTTATATGTCTAATAAACAAAAATGGGACACTTTTTGATATTTTATCGTTCAAATATTTCTCATATATGTATGTCAATTTGTTTTGTTAGTAGGCCAAATGGATCCAATATGTTTGATACTCCTCTTTGAAATATAGCAAAAAAATTCTCATCTCAATTAAATGATATTTTACCCAAGTGGAGCCTTTGACAAATGGAGACAAAGGACACAATTCATGTGCTTTAAAGCTTTTTATACCCTGCACAACTACTGTGGTACGGGGTATTATAACTTAGTGCATTTATTTGTAACACCCAGGAAGAGAAATAGACCCATTGATAAGTATAATGATAGACTCAGAATCATTTCCTGATTCAATTTAGCTATGTGTACAAATTTGGTACAGGCATTTTTTCGGCCTAGAGATGAGGCCTATTGAATTTGGAAAAATCGGTTCAGATTCAAATATAGCTCCCATATATATGTTCGTCCGATATAGCTTCCATAAATATGTTCGTCAGATTTGAACTAATATTGCAATAAAGTGCTCATATGTTAGGTGATACTTTCAAAATTTGGCTTTGAACACGACCTTAAATTTTTACGCCCAAAAAAAATTTGATTTATGCGATGTTTTTTGCTTAGAAAACTTTCCAGTATTGCTCATCCAGCACCACTATGGAAAGTGATTTTTCTCACGAATACAACTGTGTCCGAAAAATTCTGAAGTTTGCAAAACTAAGGAATTTACAGCAATTGCAAACTCATGTTGGTTTTTTTTTGATTTTTTTTTGGATATGAAGCAACACTCCACAGTTTTCAAGGAAACATAAAAGAGTATTGCCTCGTCCAGCACCATTACGGAAAGAGATTTTTCGCGAATCCAATGGTGTCCTCAGATTTTTGAAATTCTCAAAGCAAAATATGTTAATGCAATTTTAAACACGCCTTGATTTTTTTTTTGCATTTTCGGATATCGATTATGCGATTTTGAGCTTGTTTTTTGAAGAAAAAACATGGGAGTTGCACTTAACCGAATTTTTCGCCATAGCCGTCAATACTGTATACTCAACTCGAAAAATTTTTTCGCTTCAAAATTTGAAAATTTTCATAAAAAAAAATGCAAAAAAATAAAATGTGAAATTTGAAGTAATTGTGTTTATTTTACGAATCGTCTTCGAATTTCGAACTGCGGAACGCTTAAAATTTTCGAAATTCGAAAAAATGAACCAGTTACGGCGTTTTAGGCCTTAACAACGACTTTGAGTTTTTACGCCCAAAAAACATGGTTTTTGGCGATGTTTTTCATAGAAAACTTTACAGAATTGCTCATCCAGCACCACTGCGGAAAGAGGTTTTCTTCACGAATCTAACGGTGGCCTCAGAATTTTGAAGTTCGCAAAACTAAGGAAGTTTCAGGTCTTTCAAGCTAACCTTGATTTTTTTCGGATATCGATTTCGGATATTGATTATACGATTTTGAGCTTGTTTTTTGAAGAAAAAACATGGGAGTTGCACTTAACCGAATTTTTCGCCATAAGCGTCAATACTGTATATTAAACTCGAAAAATTTTTTCGCTTCAAAATTTGAAAATTTTCATAAGGGGGTAACCTTTGCTAAAAAAAATGCAAAAAAATAAAATGTGAATTTTGAAGTAATTGTGTTTATTTTACGAATCGTCTTCGAATTTCGAACTGCGGAATGCTTTAAAATTTTCGAAATTCGAAAAAATGAACGAGCTACGGCGATTTAGGCCTTAACAACGACTTTGAGTTTTTACGCCCAAAAAACATGGTTTTTGGCGATGTTTTTCATAGAAAACTTTACAGAATTGGACATCCAGCACCACTGGGGAAAGAGGGTTTCTTCACAAATCCAACGGTGTCATCAGAATTTTGAAGTTCGCAAAACAAAGGAAGTTATAGCACTTTCAAGCTAGCCTTGATTTTTTTTAGCATTATTCGTAAATCGATTATGCGATTTTGAGCTTGTTTTTTGAAGAAAAAACATAGGAGTTGAACTAATCCGATTTTTTTGCCACAATCTTTAATACTGTATACTCAACTCGAAAAATTTTTTCGCATCAAAAATTGCAAATTTTCATAAGAGGGTAACCTTTGCTAAAAAAAAAATCAAAAAAATAAAATGTGAAATTTGAAGTAATTGTGTTTATTTTACGAATCTTCATCGAATTTCGAACTGCGGAATGCTTTAAAATTTTCGAAATTCGAAAAAATGAACGAGCTACGGCATTTTAGGCCTTAACAACGACTTTGAATTACTACGCCCAAAAAAAAATGGTTTTTGCGATGTTTTTCATAGACAACTTTACAGAATTGCTCATCCAGCACCACTGGGGAAAGAGGGTTTCTTCACAAATCCGACGGTGTCCTCAGAATTTTTAAGTTCGCAAAATAAAGGAAGTTATAGCACTTTCAAGCTAACCTTGATTTTTTTTAGCATTTTTCGTATATCGATTATGCGATTTTGAGCTTGTTTTTTAAGAAAAAACATAGGAGTTGCACTAATCCGATTTTTTTGCCACTTTCTTCAATACAGTATACTCAACTCGGAAAATTTTTTCGCTTCAAAATTTGAAAATTTTCATAAGGGGGTAACCTTTGGTAAAAAAATAAAATGTGAAATTTGAAGTAATTGTGTTTATTTTACGAAGAGTCTTCGAATTTCGAACTGCGGAATGCTCTAAAATTTTTGAAATTCGAAAAAATTAATGAGTTACGGCGTTTTAGGCCTTAACAATGACTTTGAATTTTTACGCCCGAAAAACATGGTTTTTGGCGAAGTTTTTCATAAAAAACTTTGTTTTTGTTTTTAATTTTGATACCTACACCACTACTGTGGTACAGGGTTTTATAACTTTGTGCATTTGTTTGTAACGCCCAGAAGGAAGAGAAATAGACCCATGATAAGTATACCGATCGACTCAGAATCATTTTCTGATGCGATTTAGCCATTTTTGGGGTAAGGAGGAGGGTCTGCCCCCATCCGATATCTAAAAATTATATAGCTTATGTTTCCTTCCAGACAATCCTACACAGTTGGAGCGTTTTTAGGGGGTTGGGAGTACCCCCTATTCTTCGATCTGATTTTGTATGCCAGATTCGTAATCTACTCCCGAATAACTTTCATTTGAGTCCCATATTGACATGAACATCTAATATGTCGGTTTGGGGGAGTTTTGGGGTTGGGACGGCCTGATTGTACCAATAAGACCCAAATTTTAATACTATATTAGTATTCTACTTTCCAATACCTTTCATTTGATACCCATATTGTGCCCATCGGTCGACTTTTGGTTTTGGATGGTGTTTTTGGGGTAATGGGGGAAGGTCGATATAGACCGATCTGCCGATTAAGGGTCTTTGGCCTGTAAAAGCTGCATTTATTACCCGGTTTCGCTGAAATTTGACACAGTGACTTGGAAAAGGCCTCCCGTCATACTTTATTTAGATATAGCTGCCACATAGACCCCTCTTCCAATTTAGGGTCTAAAAAGCGGATATGTTGTTCGATTTCGCTGAAACTGGGACTTGTATAAGAGTTCTCGGGACCTGAATCAAATAAGATCCAGACCAGGCGCCTTTTGCGTATTACTACCGATATGGTAGTGGAGTTGTTATAAAAGAGGATGTTTAATTTATGCTTGGTGGTGGGTATCCAAAGTTCGGTCCGGCCGAACTTAAACCGCTTTTATTTGTTATTTTATGTTAAAGACAATGATTTATTATTAACATGATTTTTCGGACATGTGCATTCTTGTTCCAAGATTGTGATGGACAGGCCTCTTGCCTAACAGAGACACCGTTTGTGCTTACAATCCTTCCAATGACATTGTTTTATTCACTTCCACTGAAATAAGAAATCCAACAATGAAAAAAGTCGATGGTCCCAGGATTGAGAGGAAAACTACCGACTCAATTAGTAAAACAAGTTTAAATGAAGTTGCTATTTATTGCTTATTAAAAATCACATAGCCACAATGTTCTTGTTAGTGAAACAAAAATCAATACAATATCTAGTTTAAGATTAAAATCGCCGGTGTAAGGGTGACTTCGTAAATGCAATGGGACAAAGGCAATTTGTTTTTGTGAACAGAATATTAAACCGCCTCGCCCCATACTTGGCTAGGCAGAATCACTTGTCACTATCATGGGATGGGGGGTATACTAATCTAGTCATTTCACTTGTAACACCTCGAAATATTGATCTACGACTCTATACAGACCATATATTCTTGATCGTTTCGACATTCTGAGTCGATCTAGCCGTGTCCCTCCGTCCGTCCCTTCCAGGAAATGGGCTTCTTGGGTGGTCTTATCGTCGGCTCCCTGTTCGCTACACTGCATTGAGTCTCTCGTCCCTGCACTGCCTAATGTTTCCATATTTGGATCTTTGCCTTTTCTAGTCTTTCAAATGGGCTTTTTGGGAGCCATTCTCGGCTCCCTGTTCGCTAGGCAGAATTGAGATTCCTGCCACTGCACTGCCTGATGTTTCAATATTAGGATCTTTGTATATCCTAGTCTTCCCAATCTTGAGAATGTCGGTCTTGGTTCTATCGTTGGGTCCCTGTTTGTTAAGCTGTGTTGAGTCTCTCGCCTCTGCACTGACTGATGCTTTAAAATTAGGATCTTCGTCCCAGTCTTCCCATTATTAAGACAGTCGGCGATGGTCTCATCATCAGGCACCTGTTTGTTAGACGGTATCGTGTCACCTGCCACTACACTACATGATGCTTCAATATGAGGATCTTTGCTTATCCTAGTCTTCCCAATCCTGAAAAAGACAGTCTTGGACCCGTAGTGTATCATGCTTTTAGTCTTAGCAAAACTTGTCACAGAGATTTGATCAATGGCTACCATAAGGAGAGTTCCTTCCTCCTTTTTCTCCTTGTGGAAGACCTCCCATTTCTCTTGGACCAAACCTTGGTTTTGCTTGCCTAAGAGTCCCAACATGGATTCCGTCCTGAATTTGCTGCCCCATCCCTTGATGAATACAGTTGACTTTTTAAGATAGACGATGTCCATATTTCTCACCAGGCATCGTTACTTGTTTGTAAGATAAGAAGGAAGGAAGACCCTCAAATAAATTTAAAAATCGACTTAGAATCACCTGCTGATTCGATATGGCAAAGTCCGCCTGTCTGTCTGTGCTAGTTGTACTGCCGAAAAAGTCATAAACGATTAGCGTGAGGTTTGGTGAGCATAATGAAGATTATTTCATTCGACGTTCGATTTTTTGGTGTATGCGTATGGTGAGTCATCCTTTTTTGTATGGTCTTTGTTGCAATCGATTAATGTATGCGAAGTACGACGAATGCTGGAGAAATTTCCATTCAACGTTCGATTTGGATGGCATTTAAGGAGCCTTGTTTGTTCGGAGCCTTTTTTACTGGTTGAAATCTGTCTGTGCAGAGTTCCTACTGCACATCACATCGTTTGGCAAGAGAAACTAATCCTAGGCTAATGGCTAGAAATTTGTTACTTTTGCAAAATGTACCTCAAAACCCACCGTAGCGCAGAGGTTAGCATGTCCGCCTATGACGCTGAACGCCTGGGTTCGAATCATGGCGATACCATCAGAAAAAATTTCATGCGGTGGTTTTCCCCTCCTAATGCTGCCAACATTTGTGAGGTACTATGCCATGTTAAACTTCTCTCCAAAGAGTTGTCGCACTGTGGCACGCCGTTCGGACTCGGCTATAAAAAGGAGGCCCCATATCATTGAGCTTAAACTTGAATCGGACTGCACTCATTAATATGTGAGAAGTTTGCCCCTGTTCCTGGAATGTTCATGGGCAAAATTTGCATTTTTTTACCTTAACGCCCAACTCTCTTAAATCCTACAAAAATACATCTAAAGACAAATTTAAACAAAAAGTTTGTAATCAATGTCTGAAGGTTGTAAGTCCAGACAGGCACCTTAATTTGTGCAAAGTTAAAAGTTTATCAAAGAGCGAACTAAGCTGAACATTTTAAAAAATAATGCATTTATATTTTCTCTGAGATTGAACATAAAAAAAATCATTCTATAAAAACGACGTTGATGACCGCTTTAATCCAATTAACTTAAATCCGTTTACTTAAGCTAGAAGTTTAAACATGTTTTACGCCCTTTTTTCCACACAATGAGTATCTCAAGGGTCCATTGCCCTTAACTGCTCGTACAACAAGTATCGATTGTTTTGTTTTAGCCGCTCTATAATGAGTTGTGTTTAACACTGCGAATGCTACGAATTACAAATAACAAGGAAAAATGTGGTAAACTCGGTTGGGCCGAATCTCGGGTACCCACCACCATGGATTTTGCTAAAAATTTGCACCAATGAACTAAGTTTAAAGGCATATTTTACATTTCGTGCCAAATCAGTTAACAATTGCAGCTTCTAATCCAATCGAGAGATAGGTTTATGTGGGAGCTATGGCAAGGAAATCATAACAAAACACTAATTTCACCCAAATCGATTAACAGTTGCGGCTTCCAGCGGCTCAAGCTCTAAAATCGGAAGATCGGTTTATGTGGCAGCTATACAAAGTTATAGATTGATTTGTCACGATTATAGGCAGTCATAACAGAACAGTACGTGCAAAATTTCAGCCCAATTGGATAACATTTCCGGCTTCTAGGGACTCAAGATGTCAGAAAACATACTAACAAGAAAAAACATACTTAGTTCGGCCGGGCCGGGTCTTGGGTACCCACCACCATGGATTTTGCTAAAAATTTGCACCAATGAACTAAGTTTAAAGGCATATTTTACTTTTCGTGCCAAATCAGTTAACAATTGAACTTCTAATCCAATCGGGAGATAGGTTTATATGGCAGCTATATCAGGTTAAACACCCATTTGGATCGTATTTGGCACGGTTGTTGAAAGTCGTTACAAAACACACCGCGCAAAATTTCAGCCAAATCGGATAACATTTGTAGCTTCCAGGAGCTCATGATCTCAAATCTGGAGATCGGTTTTAATGGGAGCTATATCCAAAATCTGAGCCGAAATTGCCCATTTGCAATCCCCAACAACTCACAATAAAAACAAGTATGTGTGCAAAATTTCAAGTGGCTAGCTTTATGCGTTCGACTGCTATCGATTCGGACAGGCGGACGGACAGACAGATCATTTCGTCGAACTAGCCTTATCCGTCAATGTAAAGACGATCCAGAATGTACAGCATTGTATATACTTTATGGGGTCTTAGACGAAAATTTACAGGTGTTACAAACGGAATGACTAGATTGGCATACCTCTATCCTATGGTGGTGGGTATAAAAATGTAGGTAGGCAGGTCAGTGTAATGAGCTTCATTGTCGTGCCTTGATCATGAACTTTCTGGGAGGTGATATGTAAACATGTTTAGATTCGGCTGCAAATAATTCCTGTCACGAATTCTTACTGAAGTGAAGGTGAGCCAAAGGCAGGTATGTAACGGAACAGCCTATTTATACGAAATGATTAACATTTTTTTACTATGAACAATTTAAACAGTTAAATTGCATCAAATAAGGTGCTGATTTTACAGGAAGATGCTTTTATTTGTTATTCAATTATTTCAGTTAAATACGACAAACTTGTGTTTTTCACCATAATCCCCCAATGTGTACTATTCCACAAGCAGAGTCAGAAAATTCAAGTAAAAGGGCGTTAGGATTGGCCGGTCGAATCTAAAATACCCTACACAATGGATCGCATCTGAAATATTCTTTGAATGACCTTTTTTAATATAAAGGGTGATTTTTTTGAGGTTAGGATTTTCATGCATTAGTATTTGACAGATCACGTGGGATTTCAGACATGGTGTCAAAGAGAAAGATGAAAGATGGTGGAATCATTGGACCGTATTTTTTCAAAGATGCTGTTGGACGCAACGTTACGGTGAATGAACACATTTCGAACCGAACACTGATTTTGGTAATAAAATTCAATGATTTGCAAGCGTTGCTCGTTAGTAAGTCTATTCATGATGAAATGTCAAAGCATACTGAGCATCTTTCTCTTTGACACCATGTCTGAAATCCCACGTGATCTGTCAAATACTAATGCATGAAAATCCTAACCTCAAAAAAATCACCCTTTATATAGGAGACCAGCTGGACAGGGCCCGCTCCGTTGCGCCTTCTTAAAAAATACCCTACACAATGGATCGCATTTGAAACATTCTTTGAGTGAACTTTTTAAATATATTGGAGACCAGTTGGACAGAGCCGCTCCGTTGCGCCTTCTTTCACACTATTTTTTTACCTGAGCCCTACACTGGTACGTTCAGGAAAAAATCCCGTTCGTATCTGAAACGTTCTTTGAATGGACTTTTCATATATATGGGAGACTAGCCGGACAGGGCCAGCTCCGCTTCGCCTTCTTTCTTTCTTCTATTTTATCTGAGCCCTATACTGGTACGGTCAGAAAAAAAGTCCTGTTTAGGGGTGCTGGTACGGCCTCTCAGATATTTCGCTCAAATGTGGATATCATATTGGTGCTCTACTCCCAAATTTCTTTCATTTCAGCCTTATATTACTATGGTCGGTAAATATGTCCAGTATGAGGGTGTTTTTAGAGGTGGAGTGAACCCCCATGTATCAAATTCATGATCTAGTCTCAAATACCTTTCATTTGAGCCCCATATTGTCATTATTAGTTTAAATTTCCATTTGGCGGGCTTTGGAGATGGGGCCGCCCTTGACATCCCACCTTAAATAAGTATACCAAATTTCTGTTTTTTTTATATTTATTATAAACAAACTAAATTTCGCTTTAATCGACTCAGCCATCTCCGGGATCTGGCGTTTTTAAAAATAGGGTAACGGGAGGATCCGCCCAAGGAAGTTTGGATGTTAGATCTACTTCATTCTCTTTGTTTTTGGTGGTCAATTGGAGTAGCCAAACCCTTTGCACCGAAAGTGGATATCAGATTCATACTCTACTCCCAAAAACCATACTTAAGCTATATACTGCTATAGTCGGTATATATGTGTGGTTTATGGGGAATATATGAGGTAAGGCGTCCCTAAACCACTTGACCATAAACCAGATATCAGATTTGAGCCCCTTTTTGCCATAATTCACAAATATGTGCAGTTTGAGAGGTATTGTAGGGTGGGGCGGCAACCCACACACTTAGCCCCGAAAAAATATCAGCATCGTGCTCTACTCTCAAATTTCTTTTGTTTGACCCCAATTGCCATTGGTTTAGGAGGAGTTTATGGGGTGAGACGACCTCCAAACACTCGGCCTCAAAATTGGATATCAAATTCGTTTGCTGCTATCAAGCACCTATTATTTATTGCCATAGTAGGCAAACATGGTCGGTTTGAAGGGATTTTAGGCGGCAGACTCTAAAATAATATCATCATCGTGCTAGAACACAATTTTGTTTGAACCTTATAATGTCATGCATTTTGAATATCTATGTATTCAGGGCTTTATAATATTTTTTGTATTGGCTATCTTCATTCAAAATCATATTCCTAAGCTACCACTTGGAATACCACATTTTTAAAGATTCGCGGGTACTCCTGTGTTTGTCCCAATTTCAGTGTAAAAAGTGAACTCTACTACCAAAGACCTTTTATTGATTTTCTATTCCATCCTTATCGGCCTTCATTTATTGTTTGTAATTCCTTTTTTTGGGTAGGATAGAGAGAGGGGGATTGCCCTCTGACACATCCTTTCATTTGAGTACAATATATTCTCTGTCGTCCTACATGACAGTTTGGTGGTTGTTTTTATTGGGAAGAGAAGGTCGGACCCACTGAACCCAAGGCCCAAAAGAGAATTTATTTGAGTCCTTTGTCCTCGTGATCTACATGCCCTGCTGAACTTTAGGACGTGACCGAGATACTTGAATCCTTATATCAATATTAGATTCGATCTCTACTGACATAGACCTTTCATGATGGTCTAATATGGTTTTGGGCCTTACTTGGTAATTACACCTGATTTTCAATATTCTGTAATCATATTCGTACTATACTCTTGAATACCTTTCATTGGAGTCCCATATGGTCCCGGTCGGTCCATTATTGATTTTGGGCGGTACTTTTGATGCGGTTTTGGGCTTGGGGTGGCGTCCTAGCTACTTGAATTTTTGACATCATATTCGTATTCTACTCTCGAATATCTTTTATTAGAGTCCCATATTGTCCCGATCGGTCCACTTTGATTTCAGAAGGTTTTGCGCTTGGGTTGGCTGCCTAGATACTAGGATCCAATTTTGTTATATAATTTTCATACTCTATTCTCGAATACCTTTCATTGAAGTCCCATATAGTCCCGGTCGGTTCACTTTTGATTTTGGGCGGTACTTTTGATGCGGTTTTGGGCTAAGGGTGGCGCTCTAGGTACTTGAATTTTTGACATCATATTCGTATTCTACTCCCGAATATATTTCATTAGAGTTCCATATTGTCCCCATTGGTCCACTTTGATTAAAGGAGGTTTTGGGCTTGGGATGGCTCCCTAGATACTTGGATCCAATTTTTAATACCATTTTCATACCCTATTCTCCAAAACCTTTCATTGGGGTCCTATATTGTCCGCATCGGTCTACTTTTTATTTTAGGCGGTACTCTTGGGGGACGTCCTAGGTATTTGAATCCAATTTTTGACGCCATATTCGTATTCTACTCCCGAAAGCCTTTCATTTGGTTCCCATATTGGTCCGATCGGTCCACTTTGAATTTTGGCGGTACCTTTGGGGTGGTTTTGGGCTTGGGAGGGCTCGCTAGGTACTTGAACCCAATTTGAAATATCATATTCATATTCTTCTCTCAAATACCATTCATTTGAGACCCATATTTTACTGATCGGTCTACTTTTGATTTTGGGCGCTATTTATGGGGTATTTTTGGGCTTTGGACGACGCGCTAGGTACTTGCACCCAATTTAAAACATCATATTCATACTCTACTCTCAAATACTTTTCATTGGAGTTCCATATAGTCCCGGTCGCTCCACTTTTGATTTTGGTCGCTACTTATGGGATGGTTTTGGGCCTGGGGCCGTCCTCGCTAGGCCGCTAGGACCCAATTTTGTATACCATATTCGTATTTAACTCCCAAATACCTTTCATTTGAGACCCATATTGTCCCAATCGGTATATATATCCTGCTGGGGGGTTTTGGGGGTGGGGAGGTCCCTCAGACACCAAAACATAATTTTTTTGTCATATTTGCACTCTACTTTTAAATACCTTTCATTTGATACCAATATTGCCCAAAGTGATAAAGTGTCGTTTTTGGGGGTGGGGGACCCCTCCTCCCGACACTTAGGGTGACATGTTTATGCCAAATTCGTACTCTACTCTTTAAAAACATTTTATTTGATACCCATATTTTCCCAATCGATAAACATATCCGTTCGGGTGGGTTTTGGGACAGGGCATCTCCCCAGATTATTTGACCCCAAAATTTTATACCAATTTTGTGTTTTTGCGGTACCGTTAGGTGGTATGCAAAATTTCCCTCAAACCGGTGCACTCATCTCCGAGATCTGGTGTTTTTGAAAAAAGGTGGTAAGGGGGAGGGTCCGCGCCTTCTAGTGGTTCAAGGAATGAAATCGAAGGATCGGTTTATATTAACAGATATATTAGGTTATAAATCGATTTTAACCATACTAAGTGTACTTGTTGGAAATCAAAACAAAACACCTTGGCTCCGAGATCGGTTAACATTGGCAGGTTATAAGGAGATTTGAGCCACCTTGTACAAAATTTCAGCCTGATCGGTTAAGAATTGTGCCCTTTAGAGGCTAAAGAAGTCTAGAGCCGAGATCGGTTTATTTGGCAGCTATATTAGGTTATGAACCTATTTAAAACATTCTTGGCACAGTTGTTGGAAGTCAAAACAAAACACCTCGGGCAAAATTACCGTCAA